>NW_003307552.1:1502845-1557599 GCF_000143455.1 Volvox carteri f. nagariensis | reverse complement strand
CGTGGCATTGGCTGCTGATGCGCTTTGCGCAGCATGGTTTCCATCCGCCGCCTTTTCTGCGGTTCAGCACATACAGTGTTAGCATCCCTTTGCATAACTTCTGTCGATTCCTCCGGACCCTGCCATTCCTACCTGTCAGCTCCGTGAAATACTGTCCGTAGTACTCCGCCGATATGACCAGTGCATGAATCATTGCAGCCGGATCGGCTGCTATCCCGCCCGCCTTCAGCTGCGTTAAGCACCTTGCTACAGGGGCCCACCGTGCTGCCTCTGTTGTCCCATTGCCTGGCCAGCTGTCTATGAGTTGTCTGCGAACTTCCGAGTGAAGGCCGTTTTGAAGCAGCTGCCGTACCTCCTCCTCCGCGTCTTGCTCCAGCAACTTTGCTCGCCTCAGGCAGCGATCGAAAAACGGGCGTTGTCGTGAAAGCTTGTGAGCTGCAGCGCCTTCACTGCCATGCAGAAGGCAGCCGCTGGATGATTTCCTTTAGCGCCATTCCTTCGTACAGCTGTTTTATACCGGGATCCGCTTGCCAGACTTTTATCAAGCTGCTGGCTAGCTCCTGTTCTGTACATGCTTCTACCTGTGTGTGCTGCTGTGGAGCAAGTACAGCCTGCACTGGAAGCCCGTGTGCTGCTGCTTCATCGGCCGCAGCTTCGAGTGCTGCGAAAGCAGCCTGCCGCTGTTCCTGTACACTCCGTCTGTGCATACTTTCTAGCAGGAAATTATCGATTCTGCATTCGATTATCTGCTTGTTAATATTTAAGGGCTGGCACATCTTTCCAATGCGCCATCAACATCACTAACGAATTCAGTTGGGACATCGTGATTGCCAGAGTTGGAGCCTGTTTTCCTCGCGTACGGCTCCCCGTACTCGCTCCCGTATTTTTGGGCAGCGGATCCTCAGCCATCGCGGATGACTGCGGACAGTCCAGTGCGTCTGGTCAGTTTGGGGGCTTGAGTTCTGCTTTCTGGATGGGCCCTGGGGCGCTGGGGCGCTGGGGCGCTGGCGCGCTGGGGCGCTGGGGCGCTGGGGTGCTGGTGTACCAGGGCAGTGGATGGGCGTTTGGGCGCCGCCGTGCCAGGGCGGTGGATGGCACCGAGCGCATTTGCGCGCCGGGTGGCCAGGGCAGGGGATGGGTGCTGCTCGCGTTGGGGCGCCAGGGTGCTGGATGGGCGCCGGGGCGCTACGGTGCTAGGGTGCGAGGGGAGGGGGGGCTAGGGGGGTCCCCCCCCCTTCCGACAGCCGTACGGCAATCGTACGGCAGCGTACGGTATGAGCCCGCTATGCTGCCGTACGCTGCCGAGACCTCAGCATCCTTGGTGGGACACTGGGCCCAGGCACCACCCTGGGGTCCACGCGGCAGTTACTCCCGCCACTGCCGCCCCTCCCGCCCCTCCTGTCCTAAGACTGCTTTAGTGCCCTATTATACCCTTGCGTAGGTATGCGTAGCTTCCCCGAGCCTCTGATGCTCAGCCGCTACCGTGTGCCGCTGTAACCTTAGCATGCACGATAGCGTGCTTCTGTGCACATTCCTTGTTCCACCATGGCGCGGGCTCCGAGCGACACGCTGCCGTGTCGCCTGCCCTAACTCAAACGCGTAAAACTCCATTGCCCTGTACAGGATATTTCGTATGCGGTCCACCGTCTGCGTTCTTGTAAGCAATCCATTGCCTATTCCTAGAAGAACCACTTACACGTTGAAGCTTACGGCGCTATCAACACGGCGATATCAACGGGTGTGCGGTAAGCCACGTACTTACGCCAGTACTCGCTTGCGCTGGCAGGCGCGCTGACACCGCGGGGTGGGCAGGGTCTCTCCATCTGGCCGCCGTAGCCGCAGGTTCAGCTCCAAGCTTAATAACCTGGGTAATCACGCGAATGGAACAAAAGACGACCTCCTTGTGACCCTTGTGAATTTTGCATGCATAAAGTCGCTAGGCAGTATCAGATAGACAAGGAATAACGAATAGCCTCTATCGGTGTGTGTGTCATTTTTTGTGTGCGTCGTCGTCACCGAACATCCGCAAACCTGCTTCCCGCGTGTGTAATCGGTTATGTAGACCATCGAACACGGGACAGCTTTACGCCACTTACTGAACACATTGGCTGATACTCAGCCAAAAGCATCCACACGTGTTGCGCCCACCACACGTGTTAGGGCAGGTCAGTGCCCTTAGGTTCTTTCCCCCAGGACCCTCCCGTCCCGATCACGTGACACGAGCGAGCCTTCCAAAGAACGGCATACGGCCCCTAGTTAGTTCAGCTCCAGTACAATTCATGTATTCCCGTATCCATATGGGGACGAGTGGGTCGTATGGGGGGAGGGAAAAAGGGGGGTTCTTCCACACTCGCCGCCCCGGATGTGCGTGTGCAGCCCAGCGCGTGCTGTCGGTGCAGTCGGTGGACACGGACCCACAAGAAGAACCGGGGATGTGCAGCCCACCGTACGCCACCTCTTATGCTGGGTCGGCTGGTATGTGTGCGTGCGCGTAACATTTGCGTATGGAGGGCGCATTTTTTTGTGTGTATATACACGCGTGTGTTTATGCGTGTGCGTGCATGTATTTGACAGGGCCTGACACTGCTATCCAGCCTCAACAGACCCCTCCTAAGCAGCCGAGAGCCGGTCCGTGCACCCTTTCCCGGGGAGGCGCGTGTGTGCGTGTGTGTGTTCTGTGAACGGTAGGCGAATATCGCTCTTATGTGTGTGTATATGCATGTGTTTGAAGTAACGGGGCCGCGGTGGTCCTGAACGTGCGTGTGTTTGGGCGCGTGTGCGGCCGGCCGTCCGAAACGTGTTCCCCCGCGTCGTCACATTTTGACGGCTGCCTGGACGTGCCGTGTCTTGGAAACGTACGTTACTCATTTTAATTGTGGTTTTCCCTCATGTTTCAGTGCTCGTCTAACTGCTATAATTTGTACATATTATTCCACGGGTACCAATTTGCTCTGCGCCATCCAGGTGCAGGTGGGGCGTCCATTCGTCCGATTGCACATTGCCATGCTACATGGGCTTGGGAAGGGGGTTCGTTTCCGCTGCTTGCCTCGTACTCCGGCAGCCGGCGTGGCTTAGGTAAAATGCCGGACTGCCTTGTTGTTTCTAGGAGGCGGCAGGGGCGGCGTGCGACGCAAAACTGGAGTTGGCGTGGGGCCGGGTCACCACTCACTAACACCACCACCACCACCACCACCACCGCTCTGCCGCTGGTGGGGTTGCGTGTGGCCACATGTACTCCAATGAACCCCCTTCTCTTAACCCAGAACTGCACCTGGTGTCACATTACGAGGACTGGCGCCCGGTGTCCTCGAAGAGCGCGTGTGTCTCTTAGTGGACTGAGCCGCCGCTTGCAAGGAAATGCCGAGGATGTCCCACGAGCAACTTTTTCATCCTAAGGCGTCCAGCAGTCGTGAAGTCGTGTATGCTTAGACAGCACTTTGCCTTCCCGTCCCCTTATGAAGAGCCCAGCTGCACATTGCCGTACAGAGCTCGCGCATCCAGAGACTTCGGGCAATACGAGTGTGCCGAGCAGGTGACGTAGTTGTGAGAAGTTTGGCAAAGCCTAAAAATCGTTACCTTGTCGTCCTGCACGATTCTGCTGGGAGAGGTCCTGCTGGATGGTCTCCTCTCCTCCCGTATCCACGGGATACGTGCTCACGTATCCAAGCGCTGCCACGACATTTTAGCGTCACGTTCATTTTACCGCCTATCTGCCGTACGCACATGCTTTGTCGATGCTGCAGTCGTATAACGCGACAACGTAAGATCCCTAACGAATCTCTTGGCGGTACAAGATCCTCAAACTTATTACCGCCGAATAACGGCCTGTGGAAAGCTTAAAACATGGCCAAGAATTTGGGCCCTTTCACTTGGGTGTTCCCAACGTCAACCTGCACGGTCCCCAAATCCCACTCGTATCCGCAAAACAGGTCGACAGGCGGGCTGAACGGAACAGGACTGGGCAGGGCAGGCGGGATGGGCTCTCACTCAAACCTCCTGAGCGTCCCCACCATCACCTCCTCATTTTCTCGTTCTCCTTCCAACCTTCGTTCCCGCTTTGAAACCGCCATTTGTCGAAATACCGTAAATACGACCTTAAGTGATGAAATCCCATCAGGAACGCACACTTCCATCCCACACTTCGGGTCGCCAAGCCTCCGTTCCCACTCAAACCCCCGTTCCCACAAATTCAAAAGTTTTAAACGGTCTTGATGTTGAGTGCCATCCACAGGCCGTCAAAGCCGTGCTGCTCAATGAGGTGGGCCTTATGCTGTATGAGCCTAAGATAAGCCTCGTAGGCCACCCAGAAGTGGTGCAAGTTGGTCTTGTGGGTTATCAGCACGGTGCGCCGGAGGTAGGAAATCTGTACGGAAGCACGGAAAGCACGGAAGGAAGGTAGGAAAGTAAAACTTGTGGGAACGCGGCAGGCAGGAGATACCATGTGTATCATCACGCTTTGGTGTTCGTCCGTCCGTACGGTACACGTACGACTCCAAAGAAAAAGCTCCTAGATTAACCGCTCCGAACAACTTTTTATTTTTATTTTTCGTGACCCAGAATTTCATTCAAAGGTCACTATATGTTCGGTGGTTGATTTTTTGTTGGAAGTCCTCCGTTGTAAACGCCAGGTGCCGCCTCGCCCCTCTCCCCCCCCCCTCCGACCGGAGAGAACCCGGGATATAGGAAGCACTTACTTGGCCGTCACACCAGGCGATAACGCCGTACAATAGGTTGGCCGCCAGCCGGCGGGGCGGTCCCGTCCACCACTCCACCGTTTGCTCCAACCACTGCTCAGCGGGCCTCAGAGCGCCCGGACTTAGCCACGTGATCACCTGCAAACGCGCGGACGGGCAGGTAGCTGCGTGAGAGGGGGGAGGCAGGGGGTTCGTCGTGTGTGGGGCCGCAGTCACGTGTACTTGACGGGGCTCGTGCGGCGGATGGTTGTGGCCAGGTGGGTGGTAGTGGGTGGTAATGGGTAGGCGCCTGTGTGGGTGCGGCTCGGGGGATGCGATGGTCCCGCTGGGGTGAAAGAGACTACTCTCCATGCTGCCGTCGGACAAGTCACTGCCGTACTTAGGCCAGCGGGTCGGTTTTATCGGAGGGTCCACATGCAGCCCATGTGTCACATGACCCATGGGTCCACTGACCTGGTGTAGCAGCTGACCGCTGAAAAGGTCTCTCGAGTTGCTGGCGGTCGCGCTCTGCGCGTATTTATAGCACCGTACTGTGTGCCGGCTGCTACACCTGGTAAAACCCTAGGAAAACCAGGAGCTCCCTCTCACCCGCCAAGGCAACGTCACGACCCATGCCACAGTGCTCCAATACCACACGATGACGGACCAAAGCCATTGTAGGTTGCGTAGCTTCGGGTGGCGCGCCGCGCCGCCACTGACCCCGGCTCCGGTAGCGCCGGTATACGAGTAGATACTGCCGCCGCCGCCGGCCCGGCTGCCACCGCCACCGCCGCCGCCGTACATGCCACTGCCGATGGTCATCGGAGCTGCCGTACCGGGACTGGGCTCAATGGCGCTTCCTAAACGCTGCTTCATTCGGCTGCCGGCGGTGCCGCGGAAAGCGGCA
This sequence comes from Volvox carteri f. nagariensis, assembly GCF_000143455.1. Lineage (NCBI taxonomy): Eukaryota > Viridiplantae > Chlorophyta > Chlorophyceae > Chlamydomonadales > Volvocaceae > Volvox > Volvox carteri. The sequence continues at coordinate 1,552,019 of NW_003307552.1, read as the reverse complement.
CCAGCGGGGCTGATGTCGTACGGACCGGAAGGAATTGAATCAGCGGCGGCGCCGCCGTAGGCGTTGGCGCTGTCATCATCGGCGGGCGCCGGCTGCAGCTCCGATGGGAAGCTGTCCGCGGGGCCTAGGTCGACACCGCGTCCGGCGCTACGAACGTGCGAGTGGACGTGCGGATGAGCTTGCCATTGAGGATCAGAGGGCTTCGTGCTGCCCAGCGGCTGGAAGTGGTGGTGATGATGGTGAAAATGGGCGGTGGGCAACATGAAGGCGGGCGCGGTGGGAAGCATACGCGGCGGCGGCGCAGGGTCGGCAGAGCAGCGCGAGGTGATGCGAGCTAAGCTTCGTAGCAGGGCCAGGTACAGTACGGCGTAATTGACACGGAGCGGCCTCAGCGAGGATCGAAAGGAGCGAAGACAACCAAAAAACGAGCCCGGAACGATTATTGCTAAAGTCTTCAATAGTAAATGAAAGATCTGCTAAGAGGCGCCAGGCGGCTGAGTTAAAAAATGCGCGTATACAACAGTTCTTTGCTGGCTGCTTCTGGCGCTTCAAAAAGCGGCTGCAGGAAGGTCTGCTTTCTTGCCTCCAACAATTTCTTCAATCCAAGCACAAAAAAAGGAAATGATGCGAACCCTTCCTGTTGCGCACGCAACTTCTGCTGCTGCTGGGCGCAGCCAGCTGGCGTTGCCTTCTAGCTAGACGGCGCGTAGCCTTGGGATTGTCATGCCAAAATCGCGGGCAAACACATCAAACGTCTTCATGTCTGTTTAAAATTTAGAGTCCTTAGACTTAGACATCAGCAGATAGTGTTTACCTCTGTCGGAGGGCCCTCGGGGGCCCAGGAGGCCGTCCAAAGTCAAAACTCATCAGCTGTCTCACACCACGCCGCATGAGGGCCAGGATGCCGTACACCGCTTGTCCTCTCGCAAAGAATTTAAAAAATACGGGTCTTCACCAAATCCACCACTGCCATCGTTTTCCAATAATCATCGCGCATTGCATCTCGGTGCATTTTCATTGCTGGTGATTTTGCCCTCGGAAGGGATTTCTCCGCTGCCCTGTGGGCAACGACTGCTACCGCCGCTTGAGCGTTACCTTTGACCACCACCACAGCCTTGAGCACCGTCTGGACGTTCAGAGCGCTGCTCAACAGTCGGAGCCTGAGTTCAGCCTTGCCGTTTCGCGACTTCGCAACATCCTTATCCACTCAGTCCAATGGCCGTGACGCCGACTACTCGCCCCATCTACGACCGCGCCTACCCGCCGCTGAAGCGCTTCTCCTGGCCTTGGCGTCTGTTGGCCACTTACACGAGCTTCCTCGCCTGGTAAGAAGATAGACGGGGGTGCTGCGGGAGCTGCCAGCAGGCGCGATCGACGGGAAGCAGGTCTGAAACGCCTTCTGCCGGGATATTGTCTGTCGGGGCTGTTACGTTGTTGTCGAAATGACCAGCGAAGTAAAACAATGGGTGTGGGTTGACGCGCATTGACAGCGGGAATAACGAAAGCAGCCGTCACCCAAGCTTCGCACGCGAACAAGCCGAAGCGGGGGGATATTGTCGCACGCGCTTACCGCAGCCTTGATAATGCATAGGAGATGGCTAATGTGTAATCGCGTGTATCGCACTGCTGTGGAACCTTTCGGCGCCACCGCCTGCGGCTGACGGTGTGCTGAGCAGCGCGCGGTTTGGAAACTGACCCACGGGTCATCCACCCGCCTGGCTGATATTTCTCTAGGCAGGCATGTCCTCTACCCTGATGAAAAGGATTTCAGGGGAGCACGTTTCAGCGTCGTGTCATTTCGATGATTTCGCATCAAAGATGCCGTCTGTGTGCAATTGCACCGTTGTAATGGTGTCGTGCGTCTGCTCCCTTTCCCGCTCATTTTCTGGTGTGCGCTAGGCTGGCCTCGACCCCCTGGCTGGTGGTGCGCTCGGTAGCCCCTGCCAATTTCAAGGTGCGTGGGTTTCAGCGGCGGATTTGTTGCGGGGGGCCCTGTGGGCAATACATGCCAGAGCACGGATACCCCGACAACACAGGCCCTCAATCGCGCTGCAACCACAGAGGGAGGGGGTCGTCAGTCGCACAAGTTGCGCTGCCGCAAATGTGCCACACGAATCTTTTGCCAATCATTTCTGTTTCGTTCTGTTTGGGCTCTCCGGCGCTTTGGGGCGCCGCCGTGAAAGAAGTGATGCCTTGAGATAGGACAAGTTTCACAAATTTAAAGGTTTGAACTCGGGCTCTCGCCGCGTTTATTGGTGCTACGCCTGCTGCTGCTGCTGCTGTGTTGCTGTTGACGATAGGGGTGTTACTCTGTGTGGGTGGCTCGCCCTGAGATGTAAGGACGACCACCATCGAGGAGGGCGGGGCGACCGGGGGGGGGGCCGAAACTCAGCGCAGGACCGCCTCCTTGCTGTTGCTGTTGCTGTGACGCGCAGGACAACCTGGATGACCTGGAGCGCAGCTTCTTCAACGTTGCTACACCTATCGTCACATTTGTACAGGATACCACAAACAAGATATTCGCCACGCTGGACTCCACGGTGTGTGTGGGGGTGGTAGTGGGGGTGGGTGGTAGTGGGGGTGGGGTCTGGGTGACACGAAGATCTAAGGACCTGCCCCACTCGCATATGTGTTCCCTCCCGGAATTGGTGATGGGCTGTTTGGGAAGTCGGGACGTGTACTGGCGTGTGGTGGGTAGGGTGGGCACCAGGCGCGGATCAGTACCCCGAAGTGCCCTTCACGCGATAACCCAGAGGTACAGCCCCATGACCTGACCTGACGTGACGTGACCCGGCCCTCTTAAGCTGAATTGAGTTGTGGTCCTGGCAGCCAGCCGGTGTGGGGAGAATCAGCCAGCCAGCCTGTCCCACTTGAGTTTGTGTGTTTTTGTGTGTGTGTTGCGTGTCCTCTCCTCCCCAAACCCCCGGGGCCTCGGCCAGACTGATTGGGCCATCAACACCGCCACCCACGTCTACCAGCACAACCTCAAGGGCTTCGAGCACACGTTCGAGAACTTGCTGTTGAACCTCGAGCAGCGAGTGCGCATCCTGAAGGTGAGAAGACATAAGGGGTGTGGAAGTGCGAGGATGAAATCATCGCACATCGCAGCAGAGATCAAACAACCTGTCTCGGTACAGGTTTGTATGGCGCTCGTTAAGGAGCCCCTCACACAAATGCGATGCAAAAGGACGAGCAAGGATAAACTAACCGTGCACCCGGATGTGTCGTGTATCGTTGTGATCGCGTGTGGTGGAAGAGCATCGTGCCAAGTCGATATATTCTAGGTTGGGACGGATTTTGATTTTTGAAATCTCGCTTTACCTTGTTTCCAGTTGACCTTATCTGTGTTTTTAGTCTACACCACGCTCGATACTGTTGGGAAAATGACCGACACTCACACTAGGAAATGGTGTCTGCAGCAGCGGGACCCGGGAGGGATCCGGCGCGTTGCTGTGTTTGACTAATACCGTTGTGTGTCTCTCTCTCCCTCCCCACCTCCCAGAATGAGGGTCTCAACGGTATTCCCAAGGCAGTCTCCTTCGACGTCAGCGTGCCGCTGGTCCAGAAGACCCCGCTGGCCAACACCCCGATTGCCGAGAAGCTGTCGTGAAGTCGTAACAGCCCTGACAGCTGCCTACCCGCGGCGGCAAGCGCCAATCTGGGATCGACGCATTGCGGGCAGATGGACATACAGATGAAAGCAACTGCGGGCCCGTCGTGTGATAGGTACAAGCGTAAGGTGCGTTGTGAGGTCGTGTTGAGCTGTAGATGAGAGAGGCGACTGCGGCGGAGCGCAGTGTCCCGTTACTGTGAGTACGTGAAATGCCGTGGCGGGTTGGTAAACGCTCGGGTTGGTAGGGCTTCTTCGATGTATGCGGAGTGTTGGGTTGTGTGCGGATTATGTGCGAGTGTCGTTGCTGTGGTGTGCGGTCGGCGTATGAGATAGGAATATCGGGTAAGAGTTAAGGTTGAAGTTGTGTAGACGAGGGGGGGATGGTAAGGGGACGGAGCTGAGCCAAAGTGCATCTCTCGAAGATCATCTCCGATTGCTGAGTGCATTGCAGGTCATTGCACTCGCTATTGAGGACGTGCAGTCGCCCTGTCCTTTGCATTTGCAGCGGGGACGTGTTCTGTCTTATTGTTGGTCTTCTCATTTTGATTCTCTCTCGAGAGAGCGTTGTGGTGTGAACGGTTCATCGGTATTGATCATTCTTGCCATCTTGCGTGCAGAGCAGTTGCAACAGGGGTGTGCGTGTGTGAGATAGAGCGTAACGAACAGTTCTCTTTAGTGATGGCGTTCGGCTAGATTCAAGCTATATACTTTTGGGAGTTTGTAGATTTTTCTGTACAGTATGAAGGTGTTGATATCCAACACAATTTGATGTGTGTGTCTGCGTGTTCCACCTCGGTTGGGTTACCTATGGAGGTGTAACGAGCCTATACGAGCCAGAGGCGATTGTATTATGTGGGCCACTTTTGCTTACACGCTGTCCTTTATGATTAACTTCATATCGAAATCTATTGCAAAGAATTACGACGGAGCATCCGCGACATGCAGCGTAAGCCGGGCATTCTGCAAAAACATGGCGCTTATCTTCCACTTTGGCGCAAAAACTTGGCGCACAACTCGCTGATCCTCTGCCGTCGGGGCTTTCCAGCAAAGGCACGATTCGCCGCGAGGGGCCAACAGCACGGTCGAAATCAATGAATGATGCACCTCTGCTGGGATGAGCTCTCGGTATGCAAATGTACCTTGTCCATTACCGCGCATGTACGGTGTGTACATCGTTCCCAGACAATGAGAGTAGCAGGGAAAGTGGCGCGCGACTACCTCCAGACCGGGTATGCCTAGCGAGGTAGAAACATAATGCTCCGGAACCCTCGACAGTACTACTCCGCGTCGGACTACTCCGCGTCGGATAGATGGGACGGGAGACCCAGCGAAGCAGGAACTACTCGGCGAAAATGCGCGTTCCCAACTAGGGGAGGGGAGGCAGCTGTGGCATTAGGGTGATTACCCATTTACCTGTGTTCGTTCGCACCTCCATATTCAGCAGTAGGAACGACACACCATGATATAGAATGTAGTGCGGTTAAAAATAAACTGTTCCAAACGGTGTGTTATATAACGACTTCAGAAAAGTAACGATTGGCGGATGCAAATCCCGTGATTGTCCAGAATGCTACACAGCGTGGCTATAGTGTAAATAGCAAGATCATTCAGAAATTTGCCAGGATTTGGCAAATCGGCCGGGCTGCTACTGCACCCACCTGTGCACTTTGCCTTCGAATTATCGGGCTCTGGAACTCGATCAGGATTCCATTCGCATCATAAGTCAAATGGCCATTTTGAGACAGTGATCAAGGTTAGCTGATCGTTTAGTTTTTGCAGGCTGACAAGGCTGCATCCTAACGGTGAAATACGGTCGTCGTAACCACTTCGTTCGTTCGTTGTCGATTTAGAGTGTTGTCATGTACGCATGGCCTTAGCCCAGAGTCCTAAACCTGCTCTCCACAAATCTTAAAAGCCACGTCTGAGCGCCGCACGCGGACAGCGCGCCCAACCCCTTTCTGACTCCACTTCCACGACACCAATCGTAGCAAGAAATGCACAGCAACACGCACGGACGCGTGGAATGGAGACCGTCGTGCGGCCAATACACGCCACCACCGTCGAATATGATACGAACAGCTCACTATAGTTCCAACATCGTCGTAAACACATAAAACGCGTGAAGCCGCACCTGCTGGGTATTTCCTTTTTTAATATCGACAGCAGCGATGGCACAGTCAAAGTACAATAATGCTGTAACACAAGACGCCCTCAGCTGTGGAGGGGCAAGGTTTTCCGGCACCAGTGAGGATTTAAGAGGGGTGCTGGTGTTGCCGTCTCGGAAGAGGAGGCGTCCGCAGTATGGGTGGGTTTTGGTAGGGGAACGTGCGGACGGCGCAATATTTGGGGGGCTCAGCACTGTACTTCGAGGCATCTCGGGCGAATATAGCAATATAGATATAGCAAGCCACGGAGTGTAATGGCTGTGAGGTGCGGCGAGAAGCCACCAAGGAGCTGCATTGAAACTCATTCGCCTATGTGGGTTTCTTACTGTTGTTAGGAAAACACCATGCCGACTTAGCAGGCCCAGGGAATGAGTGTTGCGGTTGAGCGCTATGGGGCCCAGGGAATGAGTGTTGCGGGCCCAGGGAATGAGTGTTGCGGTTGAGCGCTATGGGGCGCGGCAGGTGCATGCACACGCAGAACTTGGGTGACGGGCGTGTGAGGACAAGAGGACTTGTTGTGCCAAGAGGACTTGTTGTGCTGGATTTTGGCGAAACCGAAAGATATAATTCACTTTATGTATATGTACCATCGCGTAGACTACAGATGGCGTGTTATCAGCCACGATGCAGCGTCTTTCTGAACTTTTTTCATCCGGGACTTGTCCTGCATGCAACGTGGACGGCCCCGAGACCGGCACAAAAAACAAACGTTATGCAGCGTGTAATATTATATTTGTCTCCATAGTTGCTAGATTGCAGCTGTTATGCATAAGTGACCGGTTCTGCAGCTGAGACTGCTGAGACTACTCAGTTCAGGCAAGCATTTAGTTTGCAGTTCGGTCGTTGGACATCAAAGAACTGGTGGTTTTACTTCTACCTTTTGTAAAAAGGTAGAGCATCTCAAAGCAGTCCTTCGTAGGTTGGTTCCTTCCACGAACGTCATCAACCAGCCGACGGTCCTCGCAGGCTGTAAACATGTCGAAGGCGGTAGCTGCTGCCAAGGGCATGGAGTTTGTTGTCAGCAAGGTGGACAATGTTATCAACTGGGCTCGCGCGGGTTCAATTTGGCCCATGACGTTCGGGTTGGCCTGCTGCGCGGTGGAGATGATGCACGCGGGTGCTTCACGTTATGACCTGGATCGTTTTGGCATCATCTTCCGGCCGTCGCCCCGGCAGTCGGACTGCATGATTGTCGCCGGAACTCTTACCAACAAAATGGCACCAGCGCTGCGCAAGGTGTATGACCAAATGCCGGAGCCAAAGTGGGTTGTATCCATGGGCAGCTGCGCCAACGGCGGTGGCTACTACCATTACTCGTACGCTGTGGTCCGTGGCTGTGACCGCGTCGTGCCTGTTGACGTCTACGTTCCCGGCTGCCCCCCAACGGCCGAGGGCCTTCTGTACGGCCTTCTACAGCTGCAGAAGAAGATTTACCGGTCGAAGACCGCGCAGGTTTGTAAATGGCCTTCGTGGGGTTTCCTCATAGCGACGGTGAGGGGGCAAAAGGGGTAGCCTCAGAAGATTTCTGGTGGATCGCTCGCTTAGCCGACTATTACAAGCAGCCAGAACAGTAGGCCCCGGCTGATATTTCGGCGTTCCGAGTTTTGTCAAGTTGAGCGGGTTCGGGTCACGGAATGCCCGCACTGCCTATCTGTATGCTCTATATGTACAGCTTTCCAATTTCTGATTACTTTAATTCATTACGTATAACCCTATTCCCGCACTTCGCCTCGCGATGCAGATTTGGTACAAGAAGTAAGCTGCTTTAGCGGCGGGACGGTGGCGGCAGCAGCAGCAGCGGCTGGGAGTGTATTCAGTCGTCGCCTGCGTGTCCTTTCTGTCGGGTGATTCCCTAACGAGCTTACGTCTCGTGATGCAGTCGACCCCTGGTCATCTGTTTGAACCACTTGCCCGAATGCGCACCACCATCGGTACATTCGTTGGAGCATGTTGTTGGGGGAGTGGGAGGTTATGTGGCCATGCCCCATTACCGGCTCGTTGAAATGAGCTCGTGTGCCATCCATGGGAAGACACCTCGACAAAGGCTTGACAACCAGGGGCATGTGGTATGCGTGTAGGCTGGTGTGTGCACGGCTTTGTTTGGTCATGTAAGATGTGGGTAGATATCCAGCTGTGCGTGTAAAATTGCGGCGGCAGCAGTGGGTTCCAACGGCTTGCCATCTGCGCGGTGCAGTGTTGAAATTGGGTCGATGGCGGAATTTCTCTTGTTGCGCTGAAGTGTTTGGTGTGGTGTGTTTGAGCTGGTCTTGCGTTCCCTTCGAAGTGCCATATATGGCAGCTAGCATATACATGTGCTCATGTTCATTTGGATTCGTGCGAATGAAAGCGTAGCGGTGGCGATTATTGTTGGGGTATGGCATGACGGAGGTTTTTTTTTGGCAGATGCTGGTCATGCGCTACTGTGGTGGGTATGTTGCGGTTTCTGCCTCGTCTTCTGCCGAATAGGTTTCTGAAACACGTGTGCAGTGCAGGGGTTCTTGCAACCGTTGTCTCGATGCCCGTTCCGGCTTGCAAAGGAACACGCTTTCGCGTGGAAGTTTTGTTGTAAAAGTGCTGCCCGGCGGCAGTGCAATGTAATCGCCTAGCTCTGGTATAGAGGTTACCGGGGGACATGCGAAGTACCGTTGTTACCTCTGTATATCCGCTGAGCGAGGAGTGAAACGGTGTGCATTGGACGATGCACTTCATTCGACGCCGTGGAAAAAGAACGGAAGCGAGGATGGATCCCAGCCGCTATGTTTGAATGGTCGGGTTCCAACCAGATTGTCATCCTATGTCGTCCTATGTAATGCTGTTAATGAGCTCGGCATTCTAAACTAAATAGAAATTCAGAATGGTGACCAGCTGGTGTTCGTGGACAAACGAAAATCGAAGCTCCCTTACTAGCTGTGCCGCATAACTGTTCCCACAACCGTCATCCCTTAGCCATACCCAGATCAAACGGCGCCGCGAGTACGTCGCTTGACCTTCAAAACTCATAGAGCTCTTCCATCGCTTTCCAACCTCCGTGTCCCCCCCGGGCCCTACACCCCTCTCACCGGATGTCACTCTTCCCTGCACCTAGTCTGGGTCCGCAGCTCCACCGACGCCTAAACAGCCTCCTCGTCAATACGTCCATCCATTATGCCCCTTGCCGTCCACTATCCAACTTTCACATTTCATTTCACATTTCGCTCTTCCCCCACTGCGTGTGTATCTACATCGCCTCCCGCCGCCTTCTCCCACGTCCCCCGGCCCGCACCCCGCGTCCCCTCACTCCATATCCTGCAGTAGCGGCACCACGTCGCCATCCTGTAGCGCCTCCGGCCAGCCGCGCACCATTCCCCGCACGTGCGCGCTGCCCACCACCCCCACCACCGTCCGCACGCCGCTCAGCCCCCGCAGCGCCCCGTCGCCCACACCCTGCGGCGCCGAGCGCTGCGGCCCTCCCTCCGGCATGACGTACCGCCACACCATCTTGCCGTCCACCTCGTCTAGCACGTAGGCGGGGGCCACACCGGGCTTGCCTACGAGGGCGCAGCGACAATGTACAACAAGGCTCAACAGCGGGTGAGAGCAGGGGAGCCGACACCGCGTTATCATGGCGAGGGGGGTGGAGGGGGGGCCAGCGGGAAGGGGGGCTAGGGGGGGTTTTAGAGCAGCAAGGTGGAGAAAGGAGGACCGGACCAGGATGGGGCCCCCCTCAATAGATGCGAGCTACACACGTGCTGCCCACGTGTTGCTGCTCGTGTGCGCTGCCGTGTCGCACCTGAGGCCATCGCAGCGATTGCCTTGGCCATGAAGGAGTCTCGCTCCGGAATGAGCGCCTGGAAGGCGCCCGGCCAGTCCAACAGCGCATCCTCGCCGAACAGCCTCAGCGGCCTGGGCAGAGGGTTCGTTATGTAGTCGTGGTGTGGGTATTATGTAAATTATGTGCCGGTTTGATGGAATGGAAGGAAAGAGGTTATGGGGGAAGTGAGGGAGTCGAGCGCAGCGGGGAGCTGGTTTGCAGCAAAGGGGACGACACATCCAAAGGCTTGGCAGCGCAGCAGACAAACAGCAGACAAAAAGCTCTCCACAATCCGGCACCAGCGGACACAAGCGCGCGCACACACACACAAAAAAACAACTCGAGGAGGAAAGGGGAAGAGCAAAGTCGAGACAGCCTCCCGTGCAGCAGTAAGCAGCGCTCGTTTACGGCTGCACCCTCGACAAAAGGGTCGATCCCATTTCCCAAACGAGGCCTCTCACGTCCAGATCCGCGGCTTCCGCGGCTTCTACCCACCCACCCCCAACCCCGGCTGGCACCCACTTGGACAGATCGCCTTGGTCGATCGGCTCCTTCACCGCCACCGCGTCCTCGATCTGCTCCTCACTCATGTCTGGCGGCAGAAGGTCACAGAAGGTCACGGAACGTCCGGGGCACCAGGTGACGGGGGACAGGAAAAACAAAGAGGTGAGGAGGCTGGGAGAGGAAAACAGAGAAACCAGACATTGGTCATGAGGAGAGCGTTAAATCGAACGTACTGGAAACAAACCAAAGTGCAGGAGTCCAGATCTCACAGACGGGAACAGAACAAGGGACACAAGACGCAGCGGAGAACATACGGGAGAGTGCCCACCCCCCATGGAAGCTATAATCAGCAAAAAAGAACGCCAAAGGCATCGCAAGAAGGGCATCCGCATGTGTGTGCACACACACACACCTGCGAATCGCGACACTTCAATATAGGGCCCGAGCACAGGTCCAACCACCGCAACAGCTGCCGCCAGCCCAGCGGCCAGCACTCCGCCATCCGCGTCGTCAGGCAGCAAGCTGGTGCCCAGCGCCAGCAGCAGGGACCCCAGCGTCAGGGCCACCGCGCCGCCAAGCCGTACACCTGTGCACAGCGGAAAAGAAGGCAGACGATGTGTGACTGCGACGATTCGTGATGCGCGGCGCGTCATTCCATATCACAAGACGGGCATCTCCATGAGAATCATGTGAGTGATGTGGACTTGATAAGTCGGCTTGTATGTTCTGTGTGTGTGTGTGTATGTGTGTGTGTGCGCCTGGTCCATCTCACTCCGCCTCGTGGCCGCGAGCCGCGGACGTTGCCCCGCCCTCATCCAGGAGGCCTGAAACCCCCTCAGTCCAGTTACTGTCCCAAATGGAGCCGAGGTGCACCGCTCCCTCTCACGCCCCTCACCAGTATCCGCCGCCAGTCCAGCGCCCATGCGGTGCTGGGTGACGTTGGAGGGCCGGTCCGCGAGCACTACGGTGCCGCAGCCCACCGAGGTAGCGGCCTGGAGGGGAGGAGGGGCCGGAGGAGGTGAGGTCGTGGAAGAGGCCGTTGAAGGAGAGACACACGCACACCGAGTGAGGAGGAAAAAGACCGACTCAAGGGCCACGCGGGGCATCAGCGGCGGTGAAGAACAGAGAGCAGCGGAGCAGCGCTCTGCTTGCTCTGGATGCGGCATACACACACCTTCCCGCCGCCCCCCAGGGACTACCCTTTTGGGCCCCCTGGTTCCCGTCCATTACCTCGATCTGCTCGGCCGCCGCCATCCCCCCCCCGCAGCCACACCCCACCCAGCAACCCACCCATCCATCACTCACCTCCAGTGCAGCCCTCCAGGCGGCCCCCGGCTCCAGCCCCACTGTCCTTCCGGCCTTGGACTGGATGCGCGCGTAGGCGGTGCTCATCAGCTGAGCCAAAGTGTCCTGAGTGGGGCCGGGTGGTGGTGGTGGGGGTTTGGTGGTGGGGGTGGGGCCGGGTGGTGGGGGTTTGGGGGCCGGATTTTAAGGAATGTGCGCCGCTGCCACTGCCGCCACCGTCCGGTTGAGACCATGTGGTGATTGGACGGTCGTACGGATCCAGATCCTGAACACACGCGGTGGGGAGGTGGCCTGGAAATCCCAGGCCCTCCTTACCTGCACAACCCGCCTCGGCGGCTCGTCCTGCTTGACCGCCGCCAGCTCCTCCGCGGTCCAGGGCCGGAGAGCCGCCCTGAGGGAGTCCCGGGGGGAGGAGGGGAGGAGGGGGAGGTGGAAAGACGAACCACGAACGGAGGGGAGGGGAAGGTGGGGAGGATGGCAGCCACGGGCAGATGGGAGGGAGGGGAGGTTGGCAGCCACGGAGCCGGAGAACAGGGGGGACACACCTAGGGGTTCCACAACACCACATCGAGTAACCAGGAGCCAACCAGGACGGCCAAGACGCCCTCCCTTGAGGGATTAGAGCTTGCAGCGCAACGACCTGCACTGATCTCCGAGAACGGGGCGGCTGCTTCCCCCCGGCAGGAAAGCACCCACATTCCTCAACTCTTCAGACCCCGGACCCAACAGCACAGGCATCACGAGCCCTCACCTCACACGCGGCCACACGCGGCCTCCGGCGGTCGTGGAGGGGTTACCGGAGGTACCGCCCTCGCCCTCGCCCTGGGCCCCCTCCTCAGCTGCAGCCGCAGCTGCACCCAGTCGCCCGGCACGCATGCGATCCAAGGTCTCCTGGGGAATGAACATCTTCTTGCTGACCTGCGGATGAGCAGGTGACGGCGGTGACGGTGGTGACGGCACATACATTAGCTGCGTTACAGCATTGAGGATGCATGACCGAAATATTCAGCCTTGGGTACGGGTACACGTGCAGCGGCATGTAGCGGCGTACATGGCGGCAACACACCCGGCGCAGGGGTCGTACCACACAGAGGGAGCCACACGGGGGCCAACATGACATCCAAATCAATTTGCTCAGCCGCGGTGGAAGGGGGGGGGAGCTCCGCGGTTGTCGCACCTGGAACAGGCCCCGCTGCGGCCTGAAGGGCTCGATGCCGAACCCCTCGCCGCCAACCGCGGTGCCCTCCAGTCCTGCGCCGGCCGAGGGGGGGAAAGACGAACCACACACGATTGAAGCTGCTGCCGGGGTGGGACGGAGGTGGGGCGGAGGGCGCGCACCACACGGTACGCAGCCGCCCGGCAAGGCTTCCACCAGTCAAGTCAAACCCCAGTCAGGACACGGGGCCCCTCTAAGGATCCAGGGGGCGTCACTGCCCACCAAAGCCCTAGTATCCGTTTTGGCAGTGGTGAACAGGAGGCAGGGGCTTCACCACAACCACATAACCACACCACACACACACAGAGCAGCAGAAATGCGAGCACGCGTCGCCTACACCAAACCGCAGAGGCCAGTATTCAATATCACTCCACTATATCCACAACAATGTGCGATGTGGCACCCAACGCTGCCTTCTCCGGGGGAAAGCTGGTGGGCGGGGGAGAGATGAGCCACAGACGTGTGATGATGATACCAAAGATAAGAGATATGATGGTGGTGACCCCCCGGGGGAACCGCCTCCCCTTTTTTCATGGGGCTCCGGAAGGGGAAGGGGGAGGGGGAGGTGCGGCGCGGCGGGTAAAACGGGCAGGACGCAACGTGGCCAACAGGACCTGGGCCGGCCCATCAAAGCCGGCTAGCTAGCACGAGGGGGAGGGTCGCAGGGCGTGGTACAGCCAGCTGCCCGGCGACGTACCTGACATGTACGGCGGGTCGACGGGTTTGACCGCCTTAACGATCATCTCCACACGGCCCGTATCCACCCCCGTGAAGGACACCGTCACCTGAAACAGCGTGTGTTGGGGTTGGGGTGGGTTAGGTGGGGTAACGAGACAAACGAACTCCAACCCCATTCGGGATACCAATGGTCAAATCCCACCTTGTGTCCCGCCGTCAGCTCCATGACCCTGCTCCGGGTCCGCAGCAACGTCAACATCCCGCTGGTGCCCTTCCTTCCCTCGTCCGTGGCCTGGCGGGTGGGGTGGGAGTGGGGCCCACAGCGGCAGTGGTGGCGGCAGTGGTGGAAACCGCGGGAAAACGCGGCCAAGACCGGCAACAGGCAACCACCCAGGATCCTGAGACCGCCCTAAAGCCTGTTTTAGATATATATCTTGAGCCGAGGGCTCGTATTAGGGCGGTTTGCAGGTACGGGGAACGCACCCACGACCATGTAACACACACACACACATATATATAGTCATATAGACAGACAGATAGATAGGTGGATGAACGGATGAATGGATGGATGGGCAGATACCCACAACGCAGCGCGGTGGACAACGTGGAGGAGATCGGGAAGGAGAGGAAGTGTGTCCATGTGCCATCCGCGGCGAGGTGATGATCTCCCCCCCCTCCCACTACCGCCCACCTGAAGACAGATGTCCCGCAGAGCCGCCAGGTCGACGGGGACATTCTGCGGGGGCACCAGTAAAATAATTGTGGATCCGAAAGGGCGGGGAAAGAGGGGGAAGTCCTGGTTCGTTTGTCCTTTCTTCGGTATTTCCAGTCTTCACATACCACCTCACTCACACATGCACCCCGAAGGAGAGGTTAGTCTCTGCGGTTTGCCGCCTCCATCCCACCCGCCCCACCTTTTCCTCCACCCCGCCCACACGGTCCCTAGCCCCCCGCCGAACCTTGAGGCTGCTGTCCACTCGCACGCTCAACGCAGTGACCGCCGGCAGGCTCCGGGGCTGGACCTTGAACCGGATGCACCCCAGCGGCGGCACCAGCACCAGCGACCGCCCCTCACCGTCGCCGCCAGTGCCCGACGGCGGCCGCACCAGGAACCCGGGCGCCTCGTCCCGACCGGCGTTGCTGGCACCTGGGCGAGCACTGGCGAAGAGACCTGGGGGACGAGGGTGGAGGGGAGATAAAGACGAAGCACAGACGAGTGATGGAGGGGACGGGGAGGAGTGTGGGGAAGATGGAGATAATACTCTCCCCCGCCTTTCCAGCAAGCCTCGTGACGCTCCTCACCCTCTACTGCACCCCATTCACCCTCCGCGTCCCTCCCCCTTCCCCCTTCTACCCATCTTTGCATCTGCCGCAGCAGTCTTTCCTTGCCGCATCAGCTTCACCTGCTCGTGTGGTTCGTCTTTCCCCCTCCTTCCCCGCATCTCACCGGTACTGAGCAGCCGCATGACATCCCCCTCGATGTCCTGCTGGGTGACTGGCCGTCCAGGTCTGCACACCAGGAGCTCCAACAGCTCCTCCTCCCGCGGCCACACACCTCCCGGTTCACCTGCCTCCCCACCACCACTGCCGCCCACCCCCTCCCCAGGAAGACCCTCAATCCGGATCTGCAGTGCGACGGGTGGTGACGCGGTAGTGTGGCAAGTGAGGCACGCGAGGTGCGAGGGTGAGGGGAAAGCAACATTCCCCCTTTCTATCTTCACCACCGGCTCGTGCGCTAAAGGGCCGCGACCACACGCCACCAAGACATCCCGTCAGAGCGGCATGGGGCCAGAGAGAGAGGGAGACCGACCTTGCGGCTGTGCCAGATCTTGGGGGGCTTGGATGCGTCCTCCGGGTCCACCAGCAACCCCGACCGCTCCTTGCATAGCTCCACTGCCACTACATCTGGCTTTACCAGGCGAATGAGCTCGCCTACCTGCATGGCGGGGGAGGGAGGAGGTTAAGGAATCAAACAAAGACGTTGGAAAGACGTTGGCCCCGAATGCAGACAGGTGTGTATTGGTAGGCGTTTGCAGGAGCAGCGGGGAAGGCGGGGAATACCTGCCAAAGTTCACAGGAACTAGGTGAGCTGTGAAGACAAGATAATTGGCGTCATGTAGGTCATTATAGGAGGATTCACGGCGCGGTGATGCGGGGGGCACGCAGTATGTTGTAAGGCAAGGATTGACAATTACGAAGGAGTAGGTGGGAAGGAAACGCTGCGCACCTGCTCCACACTCCGTTTCGAGACGTGCGACATGGCCAGCAGGTACACCCGTGTAGTTCCATCTGGAGAAGTTGGGTTAGGGGCTTCCAGTAAGGCTACGTTGTTGCGCAGTGACGGCGGCAAAACCACGTTTGCGGGGACAGCCTGCCGACGGACATGGCGATGAGTGAGACACAAGTGCCAAACAAATCTTTCATGTAGATCGTTGCACACCTTCGAGGATTTATCAAGAACAGCGGAAGCCCTGCAGAGTAAGACGCCGTGCCCAGCCCGTGGAGGAGCGCCCGAACGGAACGCCTGCCGACAGCAGCGACCGGCGTTTGGTGCGGAGCATGGGGATCCGCCCTTCATAATGAAAATGTAGAGCAACTCTGAAACAGAAAGTGAAATAAAATCCTATGATCGTCGCAATCTTACAAAACGGCAAAATCCAAAGCGACGTATGCTTTCATCTGAGAAAGCTATACAGTGGCACAACCTCAGTTACATATCCAAGGCTCTCTGACATGCAGCATCATTGACTATTTGCAGGAGGAGATTGCTTCTAGACCTGTTGACGTACATTCCGTTATTTTCTAACCGCCGAGCCTTGCCACGGGAGCGCATATAATATAGTAAGCTTATGAAAGTAGTTTAAATACTTAACAGGACGGTTGCAATCCCTTTGCTAGTGGACGAGACACTGGAGGTCAACCCTGCATGCACCCAAGGTCGCTTGCATAAGCCTTAAAACTTCAATGGTATGCAGTGGACCACCTACAGCTCGCTCGTGCGACGGACATGTATTTTTCCTCGATTTTACGGAACTTAGTACGCGTAATGCTTTGGCGGAGGCGCATGAAAAGCAAATTGCGGACGTGCTTAATCTAGTGGGCAATGCAATGGGATACACAGGTGGTGTACGGCAGATGTGCGAGTTGATGGGAGGTGCGAGCAGATGCGCAAGTTGATGGAGATGCGAGCACGGAAGCCCGCGCATTAACCCAAGACTGACTGATTTCACTTATCTCCCGAGGTCATAACAACAAGGTCAGGAAGCTATACCTGGTTGGTGACCAGCAGGGGGGCAAGGTGGGGGGTTGCAAACAATAACGCTGTGGGGTCCATGGCAACAGACTGAGGACGTGGAGGGGCATTAAGGCGTGTCTGTCCCGGGTTTACTCCAGCTGCGTTTGCATGCAAGTGCACAGTGCACGTGCACAGACACAGCCCGGTGGCAAGGGCCTACCAGCCCTCCCAAAAGCCGCAAATGCGATCGATCATCCATGGCAGCGCTCTCTTGCGTCGGCAGCTCCTGCTTTCGGCTTTCCCGTCTCAGTGCGGTCCGAGACATCGAGAGCGGTGGGCGCCATGGCTCTTGCCTTACCAGGTGCAAAACGATGAATCCACGGGTTCAAGCACGCTGTTGTTGCGACATGCACATATACATACACAGATACACATTCATACATACACGTACACCACATGCAGGACTGACAGTATGTGTCGACCGAAGCACAAGCTCATGCCTTCATCTACTACATGTGCCTAATGGGTGCGCTCGCCATCCTACCTGATATCGATAATTATGAGCAACAGCCTCACGCGCCAAGAGGTTACATGCGCCCCTCACCTCCTTCCACTTCCTCGTCAACACAGGAACAGGCAAGGACTGCCACGCCTTCACGGCCAGATAACCCTAGGATACAAAGATAGTTCCAACGAAACGAAGCCAACCTTCCCGACAGCACGCCGTTGACCGCTCCCTGCACTGCGACCGGCATCTGTTCAATTGTCCTGGGCAAAGTCAGCGAAATCGATTATCGAGGAGCAATGACACGCGATGCTAATGGGAGCTGCAGACCCGACTCGCTCGCATCTGTGTGTGTGTGTGTGTGTGTGTGTGTGTGTGTGCGAGTCAGTCAGGCAAGCAAGCAGGCAAGGCAGGGCGCATATGCGGACACGCACTACAGGACTGCCCCGTTGGAACGACCACAGTCACAACACAGCAACAAAAGCACACCGAAAAGCTCTACAGCTGAAAGCACCGTAGGCTTCAAGCTGATTGTCCGAGCCCGATTAGGACCCCTGGGCGGCTTGTCCCCATGCACGATTTCATGTCTGCTATGACTTCATGTCGACACCCCATTCACCAATAAATCCACACGTACTATCCCCAACCGTAAGAAGCATCTGTTAGACTGCAGCAACTCAATCAAAAGTAGGCCCCAGCTCCACAACGTCCGGGAAGGGCGCGAGTCAGGGAGTGCGGCCCGGCCGTGAGCGACAGCCCTCTACCTCCAGCCCGGCCGTGCTCCTCGTGCTACTTTTACTCCCATCGCCAAAGAAAACAAACGCACTGAGAAGTGCGATCACCCCTCATGCAACACCCTTGCAATCTACAGCACTGTAGGTTAGTTACCGCGGTTACTGTTGTAAAGCAGACAGGCAAACGACTACAGCACGCAACCACACAAGCATCACATACTCGAACCAGTCCAGATACCTAGAGTGCAGCTCAGGTCAAGCGCACGAACGAACTCAGCACATACAACAGGCACACACACACCTACCTACCTACCATCACACGACAGAAAATTTCACACACGCGCGCGCGCACACGCACGCACGCCAAAGGGCGGCGATCCATTCTCCTACGCGGACAGCAGTCCAATCCCTACGGAGCGATTCACCAATCAGCAGCTGATTCCCCCGATTACGGCCCGCTCAGGCCGCAACAACAAGCTTCACAGATATAGAAGTAAGCGGCGATGTGAAGCGGTAAGTCGTCTTATTCATAAATAGTCAAGCGCAAACACGGCACACAGGCTGCTGTGCGTGGCGCGCCAGGACTCCCCGCGCTATGTGTGGCCCCCAAACGTGTAAACACACACGCGCCGAAGTTCACACCCACACCAAGCCTTTACAGTCCGGGCAAAAGTTCGCTATCAACCACTGCCGCCACATGCGGCCCACACGCAGCAAAATGCAATCGCCCTGTAAACCATGGAAACGACCTAACTTAGCTCATTAGATCAGGGCTGGCTTAATTTCCATACGGAATCTGCGGGGACTATATGGAGCCGAAAATGGCCGCCAACAACAGCCGTCGCAGGAAACGCCTAATCAGGGCTTACCCGACACCACGCGCACATCCCGTCCGCCCGCCCGCCTATGCCCATAAGCTACACATATGGCGTCGAACAAATCGTGCACCGACTCCAGAAACGTTGGACGTCTACAGCAAGACGTATGCTCCCGAAAATGTCGTTTGTCCCGTGCGACCCCTTTCACACCGTGCGGGGTGGAATGCCCCTTTCCTTCAATCTGCAGGGGATGGTTGCCCCTGATGGGGTGTCTTTCACTTTTGCAGGTTTTGATGGGCGAGATAGCGCGACTGCTTGCGCGCCCGTACGGCAGTTACATAAAACTAACACTACTTCTGCTACTTGTACTATTAGTGGTGAGGGCTTTTAAACATCACGGACGCCGCCGCCGCCACCGCCGACTCCGTTGTCCTTATCCAGCAACACGAACGACTCCGCCATCCAACACGGTTCGTTCGGGGGCCCTCCCTCGCTTTCTTTGGGCCTCACAGCGACCGACCGCGCACCCAGGGAGCGGGGAGAGAGAGGGGCTTGGGCCGGTTGCCTTCCTAACAGCCCCTCTTCCCTGGGCTATTCCTCCCAACCCCGCAGCCGCAGCGCACGCGGCAGCAGCAGTTGCAGCTATCGCGGAGCGCATGCAGACGTTCCCCCTTAACGTCCTACTTCCCGTGTCGACAACTCAGGACGCGGCCCGGTCCAGCCGACTCAGCCAAACAATACTGTGCAATCGTTCCTCCTTCCTCTTGGCCTACCTGGCCCTAAGTCACCCTCCTTCCAACAGCAACAAAGAAACAGCGTCCGAGGGCGAGAAGAGGGAAAAATGACAGCAAGGTACTCACAAGCTTGGAAGAGACACGCGACACGCGCATGAAGCTGCGGCCTAACCGGTCGGGGCCTGAGAGGACAAACCCCCGGAGGAACCCCAGCAGTATCCCGCGCTCTGCAAACCGCCGACCAGGCCAGACCCCACAGCCCAGGGAGCGAGCCCTGGCTGAGAGAGAGAGAGAGAGAAGGAAGAGAGAAAGGAAGAGAGACGAGAGAGAGAGACGGTGTGTGTGTAGCGGGTAATGAGGGGCGCGCGGGCTGCTGCTGCCCGGCTCCGTCGCCCCTCACCGCTTGGGACCAGGTGAGAAGATATCGGGGTTGTAGTCGTCGTCTTCCTCCAGCTCGTCCTCGCCAGGTGGGGCAGGTGCCACTCCAAACAGCTGCTTGTGCAGCTCCGCGTAGTTGACCTGGAAGGGGGAGGGGACGACATGCGGATAAACAAGGAGGAAGAGCTGACGGGGGCGGCATGAACCGGATGAGGTGGTCGGTGGGAACACGTGAGCAGAGAAGCACCGGGCACTGGGCCAGCAGGACAACGGCACAACTTAGCGGTTGGCAGTTGGTGGTTACGCAGTTGACTGTTGTACCCTAGACATGATGGCAGGAATGGGCGTGTGGCGCTGATTGCAGGGTAGATGGCAGTGAAGGGAGTGCGCGGGGAGCAAACCATTTGCAAGCCCCTACCTGCTTGCGCTGCCGCTTGCCCTCCATCACCATCTCCCCTTCGTCGCCCTCGCCGGCGGCCTCCTCCTCCTCCTCCGCATCCGAGCCGAGCTCGTCGTCCTCATCCTCGCCCAACCCGCTAAGGTCGGACTCCTCCTCCAGGTCCTCCATAGCGTCATCCGAATCCCCGTCCTCATCCTCATCGTCCTCCTCAGAGCCCTCTTCGCCCTCCTCGCCCTCTCCCTCCTCCCCGCCGGCTTGCTCGCTGTCACCATTGACGGCCATGTCGGGGGCGTCGTCTTGCTTGGATGCTCCACCGTCCCCGCCGTCCTCTTCGCCCTCGCCCTCGCTGCCGGCTTCACTTGGGGCTGCGCACATGAGGAGACGGCGTTTTGGACAGTATATCACACACCAGGATATGGGACAGCATCACCGCCACCACCACATCAGCCGGCAGATGCCTTAACCCAGATAAGGAGCGTCAGTATATGAGCGCATGTTGGCCGCTTTTTGAAAAACTATCCGGCACCAGCCTGATGCCAGGAAGAAGACTTTCGGTCGGATACAAGACATGCCATGCAATTTGAAGCCAAGCAAGGAAATGCTGAGATTTGTGCAACGGCACTCTCGAAGGAGGCCCTCTTTCTAGAAGGCAAGTAAGGCGAGTCTGATGACCCGACAGCACCACACACCCGCGGCGAAGTCCTCATCCTCCTCGTCCTCCGAAGGCAGGTCCTCCGCAAGCCAGCCGCTGGCCACGGGAGCCGCACCCGGCGGTGGCGGCTTAACGCTGCGCCGCGGCCGCCGCCGTCGCCGCCGCTTGTCGCCACCGTCGTCATCCTCACTGCCTGCGAATGAGCAACGAACCAACACCTAAAAGGTACAGCGAAATCAACCGTCAAGGCACTAGATGACAAAGAAAATATTCCCAGCCCGGGCACTCAGCAGCTGGCCGCTGTAAGGAAAGCGAGAGACCCTCCAGCCTGTTCAGCGGCGGCTATGTCGCGTACAGGTGCAACTCCCCCAAGGAGTCTGATGATAACAACACAAGGTGACGCAGCCAGCTAGGCCTGCAGCCTGTAGTCAAGGCGAGTGCTCGCGTCTGAACACAACAACACAACAACGCCCCTGACACCCCAAGGACGCAACGAGCATACAAAACAAAGAAACACAGGCGGTGAGGACAAAAGCGACGGTGGTAGGAAAGCAGCAGCGAAAACTCTCCCCGCTGTAGCCATTACAACATGGACCCGAGCACAGACGCCGACACCGACACTACTCGGGGCGGAGGAGAAAGGTCCAGTCCCACACCCTCCTTACCCCCCTCCCCACCAATCAAGGTCACACACCTCCAGCCCCCTCCGTTTCCGGCTCCCCTCCCTCGAGGCACTCGTCCAGCTGGTGAGCAGACGGCGGCAGGATGTTCATCCACGGCTCGTTGATGTCATACTCGATCCCAAACTCCTCGTACAGTATATCGAGGATATCAGCCTGCGGTGCCAGCAGAAACACCAGAGCATCCATCCATCCATCAATTCCTATCCACCATACCGAGAAGAAACGGCCCCAGATACCCACCGATATTTTAGCTGGCCGCTCCTGGATATTAGGCGACAGCAATTCAGCTGCTCATTTCTGCCTTCTTGTATGCGTTATCTCTTTCGCCCTACTTCAAGGCGACAGCGCCACGTATCCATATGCGACTACGTGGGGATTCATGCGACGCCGTGAGGGGGCCTACCTTGCAGTCGCAGGCGGGGCATAGCCATCCCTCGTCCTCGGGCAGTTTGGACACGTCCACTGGCGGGTCTAAGCAGTTTTGGTGGAAGGCACAGTTGCAGGGGCCATCGCACAAAATGACGTCGTCATCCTGCGGCATCGACCACCCGGGCAGAAAGACAGACAGATAGGCGGGGTGTTACACAGCCAGAATGACATGTAACATACATACATACATACATACATACGCAACTGCATACGGACGTATTCCTTTCTTGTAAATCGGAAGCGCACGGGGCTCTCCTTAAGCCCCTTTCGAGGGGTGCACCCAGTCCTAATACACACGCAGAAGCAAACGCGCAAACACGCCCCGGCAACGTAGACCGTATTCAGACTCCAGTTCGCGGTTGGCGGATATGTCAGGGTGTCGATATCAGCATTTGGAACATATGCTTCAAGTGACTTAGCTCCTTTGTGGCTTAGCAACTTGAGAGCATATATTCACAATCTATCACTGTTGCGCATCCACGACTTGCACACATGCGTATCGCACTCACGTCCGCCATCTCATAGCTGTAGCACACAGCGCAGAAGATGTGATGCTCCTCCAGTTCGCCCTCCTCATCAAACAGCTCAGCAGGTATGGACCGCAGACCCGGCGGCGCGTCACACAGCGCCAGCGCCTCACGAATAGCAGCACGGCGGCGCTCCAGCGCGACGCGGCTGCGTTGCATTTCGTATGTCAGCTGGACCTTTTTGCGCGCGCCGCCGCGCCAGCCCTCCGCCGCGTACACCGCCAACGCGTGTTCCTCCTGAGGGCTTGCAAGTAGGTCAGCAAGGGAGGGAGAGTTGGGTTGACGGGGTTCAGGAAGCAGCTACGTGTCCCTTGCGAAGGCCAAGACCTCTTACATGTCCTCACCTACGGACCTGCGGGTGGGGTGGTCTACATCTATATCTGGTGCGCTTTGCTACCCTCTTGGCAAAAGACAGACTGTGGCAACAACCTGAAGGCAATAAACCTTGAAGGCCTTGTGACCCGGTGTTGGAGAACTGATTAGGAAAGGGGAAAACATTCCTAACGAGACTTTCGGAAAGCCACCAAAGCCCACCGCGTGGGACACCGCCCACCTGCTTAATATGCTGCACCTGCCGTTTCACGCGGCGCAGCAGCTGCCTGTAGAACGCCACACTGTTGCCCTTCTGCGGCGCACTCGAAGGCGGTGGCGTGCCATTGTCGTTGTCATGCTCACCGTCCGAGCCAGCCTCGGACTGTCGTGAGGAAGGGGAAGACGCGGGGCCATGGCCAGGGTGATTGCGAGAAGTGGGAAGAGCAAGGCAAGTCAGGGAAAGCGTTGCGAGCCACCAGGGTAGCACAGGAGGTCTTCATGGAAGAAGGCAGCAGCAGTTACAATAGTGGTGGCACATGACATGATTCGGAGGTGGGCGTGTTGGGCGAAGTCGGCGCAGCGCGCGACCTGCGCTTTGTATAGTGAAGGACCGCATTTCTTTCCTTTCCTGAATAGGCACGCAATAGAAATATATTCTTATAGTGACGTATTTTCAGCGAGTAATTTTAGTATTGGCCCTGGCCTTCGCACCCTGTTCGAACGCTTTCTGCGCATGGGTAGGTCAGTCGGTGAGTTGTGCCACCACACCACGGTGCTGCCAGACCATTGAGGGACACTACATACAAAAATATACCAGGCCTCCGGACAAAAAACACGTCGCGACCCACAGCAAAAAACCGTGACGATATTCGGTCATCCCGCGCGCCATCAAACAGAGTATGTAATGTGCCATCTTACAGCTGACTTATACTTTAAATGCTTTGTAAGTCCTTAGGGCTAAGTGATGCCCGTAGAACAGGCTATGACGAAAATAACTTCGTAATGAGGTAGAGCACCTCACAGTCCACCCTCTCAAACGTTGCTGCCTGGCGAAGCAAACAAAAACTTTGAGCACAATTGAATACCTTAAACGGGAAAATTCGTTCGTAAAGGAAAGGGAAAGAAGTTGTAAGCCCAGCTCATCCTAACCTTTATAAGGGTGCAAATAAGAAATTACTTGTCGCCCTGTAATGTGAAGGCTATGCGAGGGTATACGCAAAACATACGTAAGGTTTTACGTATGTTTTATCGCCAGCTCCGAGCATTTGAAAGGTACTTTACCGTAGCCCGGTCCTGTTAATCCTCGCCTAAGTTATGATGGTCTCCCACATCTTGGTGTCGAGGCACAACCAGAGTTAAGGATATGGCCAGGCAGCTGTTCAGCCACGACAGCCTCCGATTCGCTACCGGTCCAACCTCTCGCCCGCTCTCCGTCCTAGATAGCAACTGTCGCTTTGTCCTTTACTCGCAAGGCAGAGCAAAAACCTGGTATCATGTTGGAGTTTCGCAGCGTAGGTTAAAACTAGCCTTGGCCGCTGAAGGGGAGACATAAGCTTGGTAGCAACCCTGTCTAGCGACCTTTTGATCTAGCTGTCGAGTCTATGCCTGCCGGCCGTTGATGACACCAACGCACTCGACTGCCATCTGGGTATCCTAGCCCATATTCCATACCTTATCACGTCCGTCCGCCAGCCGTCGCCGCTTCCTCTCCCGCCGCTGCTGCCGCTCGCGCTCGCGCTTCGCCGCCAATGCCTGCTCCCGCCGCTGCTGCTCCGCGGCGCCACCCATGGCCACTGACTTGACGCCGCCGCTCCCACCGGCGCCTGCTGGGGCCCATGCACCCCCTGAGGGGCCAGCAGGTGCAGCCGGACCTGTTGTCACTGCAGTCACCGCCACCGCCGTGGTGCGCACCGGCGCCTCCCGTCGCCGAGAAGTAGGGCCGATCACCGCCGCCGCCGCAGCGGCCAGCCGCTCTTCCTTCAGCCGCTGCCGCCGCTGGCGCTCCCGCTCGCGCTTAATCGCCAGTTCCCGCTCGCGCCGCTCTTCCGGAGTTTCGTCGGGATTTTCCGCACCTTCTCCCGCAGCGGCACGCGCTGTGCCAGCCATACGGCGGTTTCCGCCATCGCCACCGTCTGAGGCGCTCTCATTGCCGTCGCCAGTGCCATCGCCGTCAGCATCGTCGCCAGACTCCTCCGAGCCAGAACCCGTTGCCATGTCGTCAGAGCGTCGCGGCGGCCTGCGCTCCCTCTTAGAACGCTGCGGCGGCCGCTGCCGACCGGAATCATGCTCCTCACCACCATCGGCGTCGCCCCGGCGGAGCTCGCCCTCGCCATCCTCAGCGCCATCGTCATCATGGCGGTGATGGCGGCCCATGCCAGACGAGGTCGTGTAGTCGCTGCCGCCAGCAGCGGCCGCCGACGACGTCGGCCTCCCAGTCCCTGTCGAAACACCGCCACCGCCGCCACCATCACCGCCGTCTCCGCCTTCACCAAACTGCCGGGCCATGCGCTCCTGCTTAAGCCGAAGACGCCGCTGCCGCTCACGCTCCCTTTTCACCGCAAGCTCACGCTCGCGCTTCTCCGTCGGAGTACCATTGAACTTCTGGCGAGGCCGCTTCGTCCCTGATGGCGAACCGGCAGCTTCACCGCCGCTTGCACTGCCGCCGCCGCCGCCACCACCGGCGCCAATTCCAGCGCTCGTCCCTGCAGTGGCCGGCGCCGGTGCTGGCGATGGAACCATTGTCGGTGGGCGGCTAGGCGGCGGCAGCCGCACGATCGGGCCGCCGTTAGATGGCGGCAGCGGCGGCGGCAGGATGAGCGGTGGCAA
This sequence comes from Volvox carteri f. nagariensis, assembly GCF_000143455.1. Classification (NCBI taxonomy): domain Eukaryota; kingdom Viridiplantae; phylum Chlorophyta; class Chlorophyceae; order Chlamydomonadales; family Volvocaceae; genus Volvox; species Volvox carteri. The sequence goes on along the minus strand of NW_003307552.1, from coordinate 1,526,515 downwards.
CCCTGCCAGCGGAATGATAATCGAGCCCGGCGGTGCCTTGATGCCCGCCAAGGCCGCTGCCGCCGCACTGAGTGCAAACGGCAGCGACTGCAGTGTCGTTGTTGTCGCGGCCAGGGGAGTGGGGGCAAGAGCGGGCGTTGGCGCCGCAGGCCCTGCCGCAGGCGGCAGCAGCTTCAAGTCAGGGGCCTTGCTCGCCACAACTGCAGCTGCAACCGCGGCGGGGCTGTTGGATTGCGCATTTTGCACACCGGAGCCGTTGGCGGTGCCGCCTCCACCGCTGCTCGCGCCGCCGGTGACAGCGTTGGCAGCCCCATCGCCACTCGTCGGCGCGGTGACAGGCTTGGCCTCGCCCGCCTCCGACGGCGCGCCGTCCTCCCCGTCGCCGGTCAGCAGCGCGTCTTGGTCCGAAGAAGCCAGCTGTGCCGTCGCCGTTGTCGCCTCTTTCTGCTGCTCCTCCCGTCGCATCCGTAGCTCCAGGCGCTGTCGCCGCTCGCGTTCCCGCCGCCGCGCGAGCTGCTGCTCACGCCTCTCCTCCGGCGTCAGGGCACGGTTGCCGATGCCAGCGCTACCTGAGGCATTGACAGTGGCAGCGGCGGTCGCAGGAACTGGCTCCACCACAGGCACAGTGGATACTTGAGGTAGGGCTGGCGCCGCCGCGATCATGGCAACAGGTCCAGTAGCCTCCGGGTCAGGTAGGGGGATCGGCGCGTCCCCTGCAGGGCCTTGCTGCGGCTGCGGCTGCTGTTGTTGCTGTGGCTTTTGTAGCTGTCCTGCTTCCCGCAGCTTGCGCAGCTCCGCACGCCGTTGGCGCTCGCGCTCGCGACGCCGGGCCAGGTCTCTTTCGTGGCGCTCGGCAGCGGACTGCTTGGCCTGCGCCTGCTGCTGCTTCTGCCACGCGTCCGCCTCCAAATCGCCATTGGCGTCGCTGTTGCCGACGCCGGCGGCTGTGAGGACCTGCGCGGCAGCGTCCTGTGCGGCAGCAGCGATGATGGCTGCTGCGATGTCACCGGCGGCCGCGGGGACTTGCGGCCCAATATCGCCATTCGGCTGCTGCTGTTCCTGCTTCATTTTTAGACGCTGCTCGGCGGCCTCGCGGCGCATCCGGCGAGCCGCTTCACGACGCCGGGCCAGGTGCGCCTGACGCTTCGCCTCCGCCTCCTCTGACAGCTGGGCCTACAGTTTAGCCGGTGGATGGCAAAGGGAAGGAAAAGGGTTAAGGCACGTACGCATCAACACAGGCATAGAGAGCCAACGTCGTCTCCTAGATACTGAACTATGTGCTCGCTGTCCTCCTGGGCAGTAAGGATGCTCGCAGCCGGGGCACAAGGCACAGTCCGCTTCGCGCCACGTAATGCATGCAAACCTTCGTTGCCGGTCGCCACCCAGCGGGAGAGCCAGCCTCGCAGCCAATCCCTTCCCCCATTCACTCGGACAGTGCCAATCCCACACCTGCCCAGCGTCCCAACCGACCGGCGCCTTGCCCTGCTGCTGGCCACGACGGCTGCTCCCGCTGGGGCGTGCCGCAGCGCGCCGCAGCTCCCCATCGGAAGCTTCTTCTTCCTCATCTTCCTCCTCCTCATCTTCCTCAGCTTCCTCCTCTTTTTCGCCCTCCTCCGCCTCCTCCTCGCTGTCTTCAGCCGCGGCGCCCTCCGCACCGTCATCCTCTTCGCCCGATGGTGTCGGCCGCCGCTTGGGCGGCTTCGCGCCGCCGTCAGAGCCGCCATCAGAGACCTTGGCGGCCTTTGTCCGCAGCGCTGCGGCTGCCGCCACTGCACCACCGCCACTACCACCGCCCTGGTGGCGAGAGAATAGCGGCGCGTCTGCAAAACGCGCCGGCACTGGCGCAGACCGACGCGGTCTGCCGCCAGCCGTTAACGCCGCGACGTCCACCGCCTGGCGACCGCCACCAACGCCGCCTCCGTTCGCTTGGGCCACAGGCCCTGAGGGCTCGGGCTTTGCGTGAGCAGGATCGGGTTTAGGAGGCGCTGCCGCCTTGGCAGAAGCTGTGCCGATGACGTGCGGCTGCAACTGCAAATGCGCTGGCTTGGCAGCGAGGGCCTTAATGCTGCTCAAGCCGCCTGCCAGTTCCTGCTTGGCACCGCGGGGGTGCAGGGACGAATCTGGTTTCGGGGCCGACTTCAGTAGTTGCTGCTGCAGCAATTGCTGGTGATGTTGCTGTTGCTGTTGAAGATGCTGCTGCATGGCGCTGACGTTAAATGGCTGATTTTGCTGCTGGATGGGCTGTATGTGCTGGTGCAGGAGAAGCTGCTGCTGCTGCTGAGCCTGCAGGCCTGGATTGAACTGGTGCAGTTCATGGCCATGCGACCGGGTTGAACCAGTCGGTCCTGCTGTCGTCACGGCACCTGAACCTGCACCTGCAGCAGCGGCCAGCCCACCAGGCCCGGGATCGGCGACAGCGCCACTATCAGAGTAGCGAGCAGCTATAACCTGCTGCCGGTGCGACCGTGCACCTCCGCCGCCAGAGCCCGCCAAGGCATCCGTCAGCGCACTCTGCGAAGCAGTCAGCCCGGCAGCTGACACCGTCCCAGCGGCTGCCAGCGGCTTGAAAACTCGAGGGTCGTTCGCTGCCAGTGTTCCGGTGCCCCCCTGCGTAGCCATCAGACCAGCGGTACCCAAACCCAGCGACCCTACCGTTGCCAGTTTCTGCTGTTGCATTTGCTGGATTTGCGGTAGCGCCATGCCGGCCCTGTTGTCCGGAACGAAATGAGGAAAGAAAGCCGCCGGCTGCTGTTGCTGCTGCTGCTGGTGACCGGGTGCCCCAGGAGCAGGGATAAAAGTACTGTGGTTTGATAGCTGCGCAGCTTGCGGCCCAGGGGCCCCGCCCACCTGGCGCAATGCGGCCACTTGCTCTGCCGCCGTTAGCTGCACGCCACAGACACCCATGCCGAGAAAGCCCCCGCCAGCAGCTCCACCGACTGCGTGGGTAGGCACCATCGTATGTGCACCCGGCGCAGCACCGGCACCCGTGGCATACGGCAGCGTTGACATTGGAAACCCTGCCATTCCGGCGGGCAGCAAGTCCGCGGTCAGCTGGCCAGCTGGCCCAGAGCTCCAGGGAACGCCCCCCAGCGACCCTGCACCCCCGCCCAGCAGCCCCGTTCCGTTGTAGTACATCCCCGGAGCAGCAGCCGTGTGTGGGTGCTGCGACACAAGACCAGCAAGTGTAACTGCGCTTGGCAATGCGGGGCTCGTGCCCCTAACGGCGGCGGTGGCCGAAAAACCTCCACTCATGATGAAGTCATCGTCGGCGCCATCATACTGCGGGATGATCCAGCCAGCGGCTGAGCCCATCGCACAGTCGCCACCGCCGGTGCGCGGTGTGGCGTCCCCACCATGAGAGCCATCATCCTCGGAGTCTGCGGCACACGGCCACGTGCCATCTCGGGGCGTAGCATCTGGCAACGGGGAGGGATCATCACACGCGTCCACCGCTACGCCACGGCGCTGCTCCGTCACTGGATGGCACTGCACGAGCGATGCCGCGCCTGAGCCGCCTTCACTGCTGCCGGCACCTGAACAAACCCAGTCCACTTTACTACCCAGCACAGCATTTGACGCGCGATTTGCACAAGTACCAGCAGTAGTAGTGGTAGCAGTAGCAGCAGCCGTGGCTCCCTGTGTTGTCATCGCCGCCACGGCCTCCTCGCTATCGCCGCCGCACGGCATCGCGGCAGGTACGGGCCGGACACATCCCAGGCGTTCTATTGCAGACCAAGCGCCGCGGCCCGAAGCCGAAGCGGTCCTGCCCTCCCCGTCACCGCCGGGCGGCAGCGAGCGGTCACGGCGGCTGCGGCCGCGGCCGCGGGCGCCGCCGTCGTCACCATACCTGCAGCCACCGTCTGCAACAAAGCCGTCGGCCGCAACCAGCCCGCATTGGGCCGTCGTGCTTGGATATGCAGGTGCAGAAGCATCGCGAGAGTGGCTGCCTGTCGCTGCATCGCAATCGCTGACATGGAGCCCGTCAGCGGCGCCGCCGCGGCCGTTGCTGCCTTCCTCCGTGGACCAATACCCGTTCACGTATCCTGCCATCCCATAGGATAGGTCGCCGCAGGGCCCGCCGGATCTGCCTGGCGGAAACCCTCCCGGGCCCATGGGACCCCCCGGCACATTGGAGCCAGCGCCGCCACCCATGCCTCGCTGTCCCTCGTAGTAGAGGCCGCCGTAGCGGTTCCCGTCGATCCCAGCATTCCCTCCTGGCGGATGGACGCCGCCGCCACCGTCCCCCCCAGGCCTCAGTCCTGATGCCGATGTCATCATCGCCGGTAGAGACATCTGGCGAGGGGCTCCATTGCCCGACGATGCTGCCGCTGCTGCAGCCTTAGCCATGGCTGCCATCGCAGCTGCTACCACTGCATCCATGCTGGAGACCTGCTCATTTGGCAAGTTGTAAGCGCCCAGTCCGCCGCCGCCGCCAAGCTGTGCGCCATTGGGCAACTGCAAGTTGATGCCGCCGCGATAGGCCTGCATGGAGCCTTGGCCGACAGCTTGCTGTTGGTGGTGATGGTGTTGCTGTTGCTGCTGCTGTTGGTGGTGATGGTGCTGTGGCGTCTGCTGCTGGTGTTGCTGTTGCTGATAGTGGTGATGGTGTTGTTGTTGTTGTTGTTGCTGCTGGTGGTGGTGATGATGGTGTTGCTGCTGCTGCTGCTGTTGATGTTGTTGTTGCTGCTGCTGTTGTTGCTGTTGTAGGAGCAGCTGCTGATGGTGATGATGGTGCTGTTGTTGCTGGTGGTGATGATGAGATTGCAAGGAGGAAGGTTCTTGGAGCTGCTGTTGCTGCAGCTGCAGCTGATATTGCTGTTGCTGCCTCCGCGCCGCAGCCAAGCTTGCCGCTTCCTGCGCCCACAGGTCGTCAGGGTTCCGTCGTGACTGTGGTGGTCCACCGCCCACACCGACACCCACCATCGAGGGATCTATACCCGTCCATGCTGCAAGAAGCTCATTCGAAATGCCACCGCTGCCACCAGCAGCAGCGGCATTGGCCGCAGCAGCAGCAGCCGCCTCCGCGGCGTCCCCAGCTGGCTCCTCCACCTCGTCGGTGCCCTGCACTGCCGCCAGAACTTCCGGCGGGACGGAGTCTGCGGGTACCAGGCGGTAGCCGGGCGGATAGTCCTTTCGGGGCCGACCGCGGCCACGCCGAACGGGCATTCCCTGGGGGTCCAGAAGCACCATCCCCCTCGGGTACGGCACTGCGCCAGACAGCAACCCGCCGCGCGGCGGGGCAGGCTGAGTCTGCGGGCACACGGCACAACACACGAAAAATAACGAGCTTCAAAAGAGTGATAGCTTGTAGATAGAATCAAAAGGTGGAAAGTCCAGGAAGCAAAGAAGGTATGGAAGAGGCCGGAAGGTCGAGGGAGGGAGGGAGTCAAGGAAGAAGGGTAAACTTCTGCTCATGGACGCACCTGCTGCGGCTGCGGTTGTGGTTGCGGCGGAGGCTGGGGCTGCGGAGGCTGTGGTGGTGGCGCCTGAGGGACGTTCTGCATGTTCCCCATGATGCGCCGAGCGTACGGCAGCTGCTCGGCAGAAACAACGGCGGCCTGTTGCTCGTAGTCCACGTCACCGGTGGCGTGCATGGGGATGCCCAGAGGCTGAGCTGCCATGGGTCTGAAGGGCTTCCGCTTGCGGCCTCGGGTAGCAGCCAGCATCGCGGCTGTCGCCGGATCAGCGCCATAAAGCGCATCCGAACCCGATAGTCCCTCACCATCCGCAGGGTCGTATCCTTCATATGCATCATCCGCATACGCGTCGTCTGCGTAACCCATTCCAGGTGCCAGCGGCCCTACGCCTGGTCGAGGCTTTAGCCCAGGCGGCCGGCTGCGCCTCTTGGGCGGAAGCGGATTACCATCAGAATATTCGCTGTAAGGCGGTTGGTCTCCAATCGGGACGTGCGCAGGATTCACAGCATAGCCCGGAGGAAGCTGGCTGACGCGCGCTTGTTGATGAGCCATATAACCCAGCATCCCTTGGAAGGGTCCCATAGGCGCCTGATCATAAACTTGCTGACGATACGTGGGTTTTACATCGTCCACGGGTGCCGCCATAAGCGCTTCTGCAGAGGCATACTGCTGTGTTCCGTCATGGCCGCGTGGGGGCTGTGTCTGCAATACCCTGTGTCTCTTGTAATCAGGCTCCTCAGGAGGTCCTGTACGGTAAAAATAAAGGGAAGAAGATGGCATTCCAGTCAACGCTAGGCATAGCTTGCCACGCAAAACGTGTCTCGAACGCCCGTGAAACAAATCAAGCGCCGCAATCATGCACGAATCCCAGGCCCTCGTATTTTGAAATTCATATGAAAGTTGACTACAGAACGCAAGGGAAATGTGAGACCCGGTACACCACGACGCGCCGATGTTCTCAAGGCCGAGATGCCGCTAGGATAGGCAAAAGTAAAAGGCTCCCCGTAAAGCGCGAAAGCTCAAGGTCTTCAGGAGCAATGGCAATACCCTCAATGCCCTTGCGAGCAGAAGCACATACTCGGCGTAGAACCCAGCCCTTACGCACCCTCGCGGAAACTTTGGGCGTATAACTCCATGGCTTGGCCGCCAAGGGCACGCATGAGATTAAGATCCATATTAAAAGCCTTTTCAGTGCTTGCACTGCCTTAACCTTCTTAGCCTTGCATCCCGCACTAGTACAAAAGTTTCCGGTTCAACTCCATACAAAGCATTCTGTATTGTACGTATGACGCTATTCATTTAGTGTTTGTTGCGAGACCTTATTCGGCCCCGTACGTGGCCGACTTGGTGGTGTATTGCACGGCGTGGGGGGCCCGAGATGGCTGCCCATCAGCTCTGAACTTCTTCAGCCGCTCCATTTGCCCACAAGTCTCATTGCAATCCCCTCATACTGACACGCCTGTTGGATTAGCAATGCTATTGAGAACATGCGGCCTCTGGGAAGGGGTGAACGGGGTGAAGCGTGTGTCAGTGTCCCCAAGCTTATTGCTTCCTTTCCTTTTTCTGCATATCGCTAATTATGAAAGGCTTGGGTGAAACACATGACTTGGAGAACGCACGCGGCACGCACGAGGGAAGATAGCCGCACCACCCAACGCACAATGGTGAAAATGCACTTCCGTGGCAGTTGCTCGTCAGCATAATGTAGTGAGAAATCAAGAGCAAGGAAACGAAGCGCCTGGATCCCAGAACTCTGGATAGAAGCGATGCGCTGCTGTACGGCTGCGCAACTATCGGGGATATTCGTCTATCCTGTAGAACGTGTAGTTCATTATGCATAAACGTGTGTGTATTAAATGGTTACGCTATAGCTTAAAAAAACGCTTAGCCGAGTGTTCTTTTTCTGTTACTCGTTGGCGCACGATTCAGCGCGGCGGCTGGGAGTTTCTTCCTCACTTGCCTACCTGTTGTATTCATCAAAATTATTTTCAACTCTTGGATTTGCTAGAACGACTGAGCAAATTGCGTTGACTCCAGTCACAACGTTCGGCAACTAATATGTTACCTCATCCCGTATGGACATGCTCAAATGCTAATAGATGCCATACCTCTAGCGCATGCAGTTATGGTCCTTCTACGGTTGGCATGTACAGTCCGCAACACAGGGCAAACAGCAGTCCGCCCGTGCGCCGCACGTCGAGGGCACGCAGCCAACGATTATCATTTCATGGTCGGGCGCCCATGTCAGTACTTAGTACACATGTCACTCATGAGGATTCTGAACCTCTTTTGCAAGTCAAGCGTCAGGTCAGTCTTCACGACCCAAAACAGGTTCGCTTGCGCAATTCTGTAGGATTGGTTGCGTTTTCGCAGGCCAGTCCTCTTCGGCTCCTGTGTAATGCACCCGTGGGAGGTGATCCGCGCCTCCTCCTATTTCATTCCTTCACACGTTTCTTCCTTTTTTCCCCCTATCCCTTTTTCCACCATACTTCCATGGCAGACATCAGCCCCACGGCCACGGCTGCAGCGCGCTAATCCGCCAGCACCGCCATACCATCGGGAACCGCATCAACCTTTGCAGCCGCAGCAGCTCCCTGTAGCGGTCGCAGGTGGCCCACGGGTCGGTGCCGCGGCTTCGCAGCCCTGGACGGCGGTTCAGGCAAAGGATGCGGTCGGCTCGGCAGGGCCATGGCACAGCACTAAGGTGCTTGCCCCTGCAGGTGCAAGTCGCCAGGCGTCTGGACAGCAGCAACAAGCACCTCTCCCGCCGCCGCAGCAAGGCTGTGTCGCAGTTGGGGCCGCCTCCCCACAGTCCCGCCACACGGGTTTTCCGTTGCGTACTGGTAAGAACAGAGCACGGAGGTCCTCGCGTGCTGCACAGCCAGCCAGTGCTGGAGGGGAAGGGAGGGGGACGTTTTCCAGTGCTGGCAGTGCTGCCTATGCCGGTGGCTAGCCGTGCGCGGGCAGTGGCGCCGTCGCCGTTGCTACAAAGGGTGCTGGCAGCTGAGTTTCGACGCGACTTGCGACGACCCGATCGTTGCTCACCGTGCCCACGGTTGGCAGGAGAGCCTCTACGCGGCACGCGCATCCAGGCAACATGCGTGCACCTTTTCGCGCCTTCATGCCAATGTTCTCTAGCATGAAAAAACACGCGTGTCGGTGGTTCCCCAGCGCTGCGAAACCGCTTGCCACTGCCATCAGCCTCGCGCATTTCCCATCTTTCTTCTCGTATGCACAACCACGCGTCCCGTCCACACAACCCCAAACCTGCATTGCAGGACTCGCGCTGACGTGGCTAGGGACAAACTCGGGCACCCCTACCTTGGAGCGCAACGTGAGCTGTACACTTGTACGGCTGCCCGGTGCCGTACAGATGGTGGACTGCGGCGAAGGCACGCACCGTCAGCTGCTGTCACTGGAGGGCTCTTTGGATCTGGCGGAGATTGACGGGTGAGAGCGCTAAATGCACGGAACGAAGCGCGGGAGGATGACTTCGCGAACCCAGGCATTACCTGAGCGCGAGGGCGACCTGGGGAAGGGGGCCCTGGGGTTTCGATAGCTAAGCTCTCGTAAGCACAAGTTTCCCGTCCCTCGTCTGTAGATGGTGGTTGTTGAGTGTTGCCTTCGCCCCGCCCCGCCCAGCGCCATGTCATAAAGCTTGGAAAAGGAAGCATGAGTTGGCATGAGAGTTTGAAAGAGTAGAGGCAGAAGCGGGCGTTGCAGTTGGCACGTGCGCGAGTGCGCAGAACCTGCTCGATTAGGTGGGCTGGATGCCGGGTATTGGCATGGGGTATATTATCATAAAGGGCTTCACAGCGGGTGCGAAAAAGTGTCCCGGGGCTGGCCTGAGCTACGTGGCGGCGCGGCGAAGCCCAAGTAGTTGGTGGAGGGATGGGAGGTGTGGGAGATAAGGGGCCAGTGACCGCTTGAGCAGAAGTGCGAGTTTCGTTGGGGAAGGTACTATGTAGTGTGCCGGCACCAGTTATTGCCGGGTGAGTCTGGGGTCAGCTCCGCCGTGTCCAGGGACTAGGAATGCTAGGTCAAGCAGTACCGCCTGCATCAAGTACTGCATCCAGTGTTAGCGCTGGGTACCGCTGTGGTAATTGCCGTACCCAGGATCTTCATCACGCATCTCCATGGTGACCATTGCTTCGGCCTGCCGGCGGCTCTAGCAGTGCTGGATCGGGCCAAGGCGGCGGGACAAACCGACCCAGCACGGCAGCGGCATCACGTGTACGGCCCGCCGGGACTGGCGGTGAGCTGTTTGCGGATGAATACTTTGATGGGCGAATGGATGGGTGGACTGGCGAGTAGGAAGCCGGGATGGCGTTCTTGTTGCGCCACCTGGGGAACGGACGGAGCTGGGAAACCGCCAGCTTTCGGGAGGAGGGCTAACATGGGGAAGGGAGGGAGGGAGTTCCAACCCCGATCTCCATCCTTTAAGATCTAACCCAAACCATGGATGTTGACATGCTCGAGACGTGCTCGATTCGCGCACAAACTTCCTTATATCTCCCGACGTCGACTTCACGATACTCGCCTGGTGCCCTCCCTTTCCTTTCGCCCTCCTTTTCCTTTGGTTGGCGGTACGCGGGCACAACACAGGAGCTCGTGCGTGTATCCATACTTTCTACGGGCCTTTCCCGGCGGCTGCAGCTGCCAGTACTGATTTCGGAGCTGGTCTGCTCGCCCGCCGCGGCGCACCCACCACAGCCGCTGGCGCAGGCGTTAGGGCAGCAGCGGCGGCGGCGCAACGGCGATGAGCGCGACTGCCATGGTGCTGGTGACAGTGGCGTGGAGGTGTCACTGCAGCGAATAGCTGCTCGGCGGGTGCTGGATGCGCCGGAGCTGGCGGTACGGCGGGGACGCGTTGGGAGGGAGAGGCAGAGGTGGTGACATATTGCGTGTGGGATACGGCCGAGTGCAATTTATTATACCAGTGGCTTGAATGGGGTTGAAGTTTTCCGGGCCCGACCCACTTTGCCCCCATACCCCTCCCGCTCGTCGTTTGTTGACCTTACTCATGTGTGCAGGCTGCCGTACAGGCCGTACAGTCCCGCGTCGCGGCCCTGGAAGAGATCTGGTCTCCACTGCCGCGCTACCAGCCGTACGGTCAGCACGGCCGCAATAGCGGATCGCAAAATGTCTTAGATAGCGAGGTTTTAGAGCTGACGAGCAGCGCCGATGAGGACGCGGACGAAGCTGATGGTGGTGGCGGTGCTGGTGGCGGTGCTGGTGGTGGAGCGCCGTTTCGTTTTGTCGCTGCCGAGGGCCTTTTTTGGGAGCTGCCAGGCTGTGCAGGGTTCCGTGTGCGGGCGGCGCAGCTGCAGCATCGGGTGCCTTGTTGGGGCTACGTATTCGTGGAGGGGCGGCCGTATGAGGAGGGAATGCGGCGGAGGAAGGTGGGCGGGGAGTGGGACTGAGGGGCTGGATGGGCACGTGGGGTGCTGAACCTGACACAGACAGTGGACTTGTCCGCCCACCGCCACCCACTTGCGTTGTGTTACTTGCGTTGCGTATGGGGGACGGCAGTGTGTGGGACAGCCGTTCCCATACCTGGGTTCCCCTGCGGCATCATTCAGTTTTCTACAGGGCACATTGGCACCTCGGCACGCACGTCCTCTCTGTCGCATTGCGCACCCCTTCATCCCTCGGTTCTCATGGCCAAGTCTCAAATGTCCACTCCTCGTCTTGCCCTCCGACGGCAAGGCTCATCACTCCTCCAGCCCCCGCTTGGGTAAGTGCGCAATCTTTCACCGCGGGACCAGCGGCCCGTCTTGCTTCTGGCGCACACATTCGCCAATGTGCTCAACCAGACCAATGTGTCGCTTCAGTCACTGAATTTCAATGCCCTGACCGACGGTTGTGGCTGATGTCCGGCGCATATGCAGGTGGTGGTGCTGGGCGACACGGTCTCCTCACGGCCCATCGCGCCGCTGGCCGCGGGCTGCGATGTAATGTCGCATGAGGCTACCTTTGCGCGCGGCATGGAGGCCAAGGCGCGCATCGCGCAGCATAGCACGGGCTGGATGGCTGGCGCTTTCGCGGCCGCGGTGGGCGCGCGCAGCCTGGTGCTGACACACTTCAGCGCACGATACCGCGAGGGACCGAGGGTAAGCGTCGCAACTAGGTGTGTTGGCCCTTGAAGTGCAGGGGAAGGCGTGCGGACGTCAAAGAAAGGGAGATGCGGGGAGATCATGGGGAGCGCCGTTTGTACTAGGTTCCCGGCCATAGTGCGCCTGATAAAACCCACCCACGTGAAATATCTAAATCCCACAATTCCAATCCACATTTGCGATCCCTTTTCGCGTGCCGCCCGTTTTCGTGCATGATATCTCACCGGTATGTAGCTCTTATTTTAGGGACCTAAATAAGGTCCCTAAGCCACGGAACACCTCCCCCTTTTCTCCTGTTTTGCAATGGCGTTCTAGGTTTTAGCCATGGTTTATTCCCGGATCCTGTTTTCCACAATCGTATGCCGTATGCCAGGATGTGGACCTGAGTCGCTCCTCCAGGGCCTCGGGACAGCAGGAGGCCGAGCAGCAGTCTTGGGCCGTAGCGGGGCTCCTCAAGGAGGCTGCCGCCACGTATGGTCGGCCCAACCACCTTTTCGCTGCTTCGGACTTCTACACGCACCACGTTCCGCCGCGGCCGCTGGCGGCGTCGGCAGCCGGCCTACGGGGCACCGTAGCGGGCGGGGATACGGAGGGGTTGGGCGAAGGCTCAGACGGGGAGACGGCAAGCCGGGAGGTTGCGACAGGGCCCCGTGGGAGGGTGGGCCCGAGCGGGGGCCATGTGGCGCGAGGGCGGATCTTGAGGAGGGCAGTTAGTGAGGGCCGAAGCGCTTGACCCGCATTGACCTGGAAGTCAAAGCCCACAGGCATCTGCTGGACCCCGTGCTATGTGTTGATGTGGTGCGCCATGCTGTGTTACGGCCATTTCATACCAAGATAACAACTACTTCAACGATAACATGGGCTGACGGGACACGGATAAGCCAAAATGATTCCTATAGTTAACAAGAGTCTAGCCAGATTGCAACACAGCCGGGGGGTCCTGAATAGATTCGAATAGAAGGAGATTGCCAAAAGCCGAAGCTGTGAGCAGAAGGCTAGCAATCCCGCGAAACTATTCGTAACGTTTCATCTTAAGCTTGGTCGTAAGCCTGGCGAAGTTGACGACGGACGACCTCAGAAGTACGGCAGTCCAGCGGCTTCAATGCCCAGCCTGCCAGGGTTGAGAACAAACCGATATGCTATCTAACTTTAAACCTTATACAATCTTGAAGCTTGACATATAGGTATTGTCAAAAAAAAAACAACCCTGCACTTCGGTATCCACCTAAACAACTGAGCTGTCGACATCGGAGCCAAGGCAAGTACGATGATGTTGATTTAGTGCGGATTACATTTGCTAGCTTCCAGAGTTGTAAGCTGCTTACTCCTGCCACCCGGCGTGCAGCCATGCCCTCGAGACTGCCATCACCTCCATCAAGCATGGAAAAAACACGCTCACGGCGACCTCTTGCGGTGATCACCAATCTAAGTCCTAATTGTGGAGTGCAGCAGGTGCGCCGAGGAGCCATCGTTCAAGTGTCTTGGCTGCGGCTTGGGCTCTTGTTCAATTGTTAACGGGCGTGCTGTGTACATGTAAATATTTCAAGAGTAATTTAAAAATGTGTGTGCACCTATTGTCGGAGCTGCAAAGCACAGCAAAGCAGCACCGGTGCGTGCATAGCATGCACACCACGAGAGAGTTGCAACTTAGATGTACCGTGCAATCATGAGCTGATGTTTGCTTGCCCTCCTATAACTTATCTTATTAGTAATTCTTTGGTTCGTGGCCATAACGCGCGAGGCATCCTCAGAACGGTACAAAGCACAAGCCGGAAGTTATGTGGCAGATGCTCGTCAGCAACACGAAGGTTATTAGCCACCTCAAAGACGATAGGGAGGTCCTACTGCAGGTGCGGACATGGTGGCGGCGGGGCAGATTATGTGGGTCTAAGATCCACAGGTTGTGGTAATTATGTGCAGCCGTGCTTACCCTCGCGCTTTATGGCCCTGCGTCCGTATCTGTGTCGGCGTCTGCTCCCATTCCATAAGCTAAGTACATGCCGACACTCAGCAGCGTAAGCAACAACTGATGCACCCACTCTAAATTCTTACGGCAGCATTGGCCCCAACCGGTTCACAGGATCTTCAAGTTTTGCAGGCAGAGTGTAATTCCTTGCGCGAGGCAGATAGTTTGAAGACAATCGAGCTCAAGGAGGCATACGAGCGCATCGCACAGCTCGAAAGGATGTGTGATGAGCTATCGTCTGGCCTCCACAGGGCTTTCGTCCAGCACGCCGAGACCATCAAAAACGTGCGTTGGGTGACTGTTAATACTTAGCTAGGGAAAGAGGACAACCGGGGGTTACCAAAAGGGGGACTTCTTATGACTGCTGATTGAGTGCACGTGAGGGCGAATGGATTGTTACACGGCAGCTGCTGCGCGCATAACCCCGATTTCGGTGTTCGAGAGAGAACCCATATGAGAAACTATCAAGACGTCTTGCACTATAACGAAGGCTCTGGCCTACATCGACTAGCCTGCAGTTGTCACGCTCTTTCTGATTCTTAATGTACCGTGGGTGGATTGCTAAGAAAGGTAGGATGGTAACGGTAACGGTAAATCACAGGGACGTTTCGTGTGCTATTAATAAATACGCCTCTCCTGGGCTTCTTCCCAGGTGCAGGTGCTGGAAGCTCAGCAACATGAGACGTGCAACCCGACTGTGAGCGGACGGAGCACCTCGATCGATTTGGGTGGTCGCGAAAGCCCGAAGAGCATCTCGGATATGACAGAGGCGGATGCAGACCGGCTTCTGGTCACTCTTAAGGCACTGCTGCTCACGCCTAGCAGCAGCGGACAGCGGACAGTAGATGGGTCAAGACTCGCGGGGATCCGCTTCCACAGGAGGCTGCCCACGGCTGCAATCCTCGTGTTCAGGTAAGGAGTCCCATCTAGTAGGGACAGGATCTTATTACGAAACGGGAAGCTCATAAGGGGGGCCATTTTAGGGGCTTGGAGGACGGGACTGCTGTGGCTTTACAGTATCATGTCATCGCAGCGGATGGCACGCGAAAGCGATTACTAGCATGCCTGGTGTATCGAGTGGCGTGGGCTGGTTACGGTTTGTCGTAGACCTGCCTCCACTCGGAGCATCCACACGCCTGCTTGCCTGCCTGCGTGGAGGTACTGCCTTCTCTTCCGTGCCTTTCAGGCGAGCCGAACAGCGATCTTCGATCAACTCGCGGCCGTCATCTCGCAGCAGGTGAGTGCTCATCATGCCGACGCCGTTTTTATTGTGCTCGGCATGATTACAGTGTTGCTGGAATGCGGCGAAAGTGTTACATCCTTAAGAGAGGAGAAAGCGCACTCTATTTAACGCCATTCTTCAATCCTCTTGTGGATGCACGTCCACATCAACATCACAGTATCGTTGGCATGTCTATGCTACAACCCATCGTTTCAGCATGGAGAAACGACCCTCCACTGTCAACAGCCCCAACCTGTTCGGCTTTCCCCGTCCTGTATCGATAACAGGTTAACTGGGGCCAAAGCGACAACGAATGCCTGGCCTACTGGCTGTCCAACACCGTGGTGCTGCACATACTCTTTAAGGACGTCAGACGCGCCTCCAGCCACGTGGACGAGGCAAACACTGACGTGCGTGACTGTGAGGGGTGGGGTTCTCTCTAGGGCATCTTGCGCCGGGGTTGCACATCGAGTCGCACTGCGATTGAGCTGTATCCCCACCTGTTGACCGACTTCATTGGGATTTCTCGCCACCTCTACACAGCCCTGGGCATGCGCACCTCAGTGGTATGTGTATTGTGTGTGCCTCGTCTCAAGCCCCTGCCTTGGATAGCTAGCACGTACACCTACGCTTTTGACGGTCATCTTAGGATTGGATGTCACTTCCCTGTGTCCGGTCACAAAAAAATTCGTCCTATTGGCTCAAGCAGCTCGTGGCCAAGTATCCAGCTCTGCTATTCAAGCATCAGCTGGCTGTCATCGTGGAGACCACATTTTCCTTGTTGCGTGCGAACGTGCGCAAGGAGATTTCCCTAATTTTGGAGGACTGTATCTTAACGCCCAAGGCGTCATCTGGCAGCACGGTTGCCCGCACCGGTACGTTATTCGTAGTGGCGCCGACGAGGTCCCATTTGCGCGTGTGTTCACTTGCACACATGTCTAAAAAGCCGTTATCTATGGCTGTGATCGCACCGGACGGCCCAGCTTTCCAGAAGGGTCCGAGTCCGTCCCCGGCTGGTTGGTGGCGATGCGCAATGATTGCATAGCCCGAGATGTGCTGAAGTATCCTGAGTATATATTCTGGCTGATGCTGACGCGATGGCATCAGCTCGCAAGGTCCTTTCCTGGAAAGGAAGGATTTAACAAGGTTTAACCAATTGGTATATATCAAGTATGGGTTGGAATTCTAATCCCTTTGGGCAAAGGGAGGCCAATCGCACATCTATGGATATGACAGATACGGTATCGGCATTGTCTCCAGGCTCGAATTGCGGGTATTGAAGTTCCATGGGCTATGAGGGCATTGGCAGCACCCTCAACATAGGCAGGTAGATCCGTTCCATAGCTGTGAAGAAGTGGTGCACCCACATTACAGGCGGGATGCTGAGATGTGAGGTGGCAGGCCTCATCCGGTCCTGGTTCGGATATCGTTAAGGATGTCTCCCCCTGGATGGGGATAAATACAGTATCCTGGATCCTGGATGTGTACCCTGGCTGATGCTGGCCTGTACCATCAACGCGCGAATCCTTTTCTGATAAGAAAGGGTGCCGAAAGGTGGGTTGTATTAGTTTCATCTATCGCCAATCACATGCTGGAGGACGACCTTTTGAGGGAGGTGGACAGGGGCCGCAGAACACAGTAGTGGTGGCTGATTGGCCAGCCGTCTTAACTAACGCCCTTTTAACAAGCGCCGGGGTTGCTGATCCTGGAGTAACTTTCCGTTACACACGCCTTGGGAGAGTCCACGCTTGCTGTGTAGACGTCTTTGCAGCATGGGAACCATGTGTGCCATGTACCCGGGCGCGTGGCTTGCATGTAGGTGCCACCGTGGCGCAGCAAGCGGACCCGTCCAAGGCCTGGACGGAACTTCTGCGCGTGCTGGACACGTTGCTGGGTGTGGCCGAGGCCAATTACGTGGCCCA
Source organism: Volvox carteri f. nagariensis (assembly GCF_000143455.1). Classification (NCBI taxonomy): domain Eukaryota; kingdom Viridiplantae; phylum Chlorophyta; class Chlorophyceae; order Chlamydomonadales; family Volvocaceae; genus Volvox; species Volvox carteri. Next base: position 1,509,872 of record NW_003307552.1, on the reverse strand, counting down.
GGTGCTGGTGGAGGTGAGTCCAGGAAGCAAGGAGTTGAGCAAGGGGTTGGGCCCCCCACCGCACGTCCCTAGGCAGTGACAAACTTCATTGCATTTCCTATAAATGTTCTTCCGCATATTTCTGGATTTACCTGCTTTGCATTTTTCGAATTGCTGTATGTGAAGGAACTGTTCAAGGAGCTCTTCCAGTACGTAAACATGCGGCTTTGCAATCAACTGCTATTGCGGCGTGAGTGCTGCTCCTTCAGCAACGGCGAACATATCATGATGGGGCTAAAACAGGTGGCAGACTGGACCCGGGAGCGGTGTCCGAAAATCGCGGGCTCGTTAGAGGAGTTCGAGCACCTGAGACAGGTGCGGGCGTAGCGTATGGCGATGGTATCAACTCCTCCTGAACCAGACGGGCCGCCTGGCTAAGGTACCAGTCTTTCATTAGCCGATTGGAGTGACTGCTGCAAAGGATATGGGCTCTGCAATGTTGGCAAGATGGGGCGTCTTCTTGGCAACACATAGCACGCATTTTGATCCGCAGAAGTTCACAAGGATTCCCATTGATGTGCAAGATGCACAGCCCACCATGAAAAAGGTTGTAAGCCTTGCCAACTCGCTTGGCGCGCAAATCCAATCGCTCACAGGCGGCAACTTTCCTCCTGCTGACTGACAAGCAAAGCAGGAGCCTAGAGGAGATTACCAAACTCTACCCACGGCTGTCCATCCAGCAGCTCTACCGCCTCTCCTACTTCTACCTGGACGACAAAGGGGAAACCCAGACGGTAAGTGCATTCCGTGCCTCGGCTTGCGCCAGCTGATACATTGACGACTGCTCTAAGGCGCCGTTCCAGCACATCTGCCCCTCGCGTAGGTTTCCCCCCGGGTGCTGCACCACATGCAACAGGTCATGGAGGACTCGAACATCATTCCATGCCCGGGACTGCTTCAAGTCGAGAACCTCTGCCTTCCCTTCCAGACGATCAAGCTGCTGTCGAGCTTAGACAACAAGGTGCGGAACAAGAAGATGCGGAATTTAGCAGCGCGTGTAATTTACTATCAACGGGTCAGCGTTTTCGGTGAAACAGAAACCCTAAAACCCCAAGTAATTGCGGTCGAGCTTAAATAACCGTAATACTTCAGACTTACGGCATAATATACGGTGCCATTTGGGGCATCCTTACGGTCAAAAGCGTAATATTGCCTTAACAAAAGCGTCCGCACCATGACCACCAAATGCCATCCAGCCGAAGCTCGAACGCTCATCCGGACGCTCATTTAACTTCTCGCCAGTTAAATCTCTCTAGCTGCAGTTCGACGTTTTCATAACGACGGCAGGCTTCATGGGTTGCTAGTCGGCCCATGTTCACGCCTCATTAGCGACTGGGAGAAGGAACTCGAAGGAGTCGACATTTCTCAACTTGCAAAGGGAATTCTGGGTTGCCCGAAATCGTCATGGAATACCGGGGGGTGCCTAATCGTGATGGTTCGTTATGGTAGCTCATTTATATAACCTAGGCTACCGTAAAACCACGTTGCTTTAAGCTTTACGTTGGCGTCATTTCGTGTTGTGTGTAGTTTCCAGCCCGAAGCGAGGCGTGCCACTATTGGATGCCGCCCACCACCAGGCGTGCTTTTATGGGCCATGCACATGCAGCATCCAGAGTGCTTATCTTCCTGTGTTACTGCTAAGGCATCCTGTACAATTGTCCTTTTGCAGGACCTCTACGTTAACCTGCACGCTTCCGGCTAAGGAGTGGGGACGGCTACTTGTCCTTCGCCATCCTGCAGGAGGTGCTGCAGGATGGCGTACAGCCATGAATGGATGGCGTACCACCAATGCCGTTGTGTGTAGTCCCTAGTGCACGAAATCTGATTGCATCACCATATTCCAGGTGAAGAAATGGAGTCAGGGGCCAACCCATAATATGTCGTACCAGCAGATGCCACGACCAGCTGTAGGGTAGTAGTGAGACGTGGTGAAGCACTCCACCAGCAATGCACGTGACTCTTCACGTCATAAGTAACGGCATTCGTGGTGCGTGGACGGGCAGCTGCAAAATACTCAAGCTACGCTCTGTACATACTTTAGGTGCTTGCAAGGACTGCTGAATTAGCACGTGCTTCACATCTAGGAGTACCTCGTGAATTCACTGCTGTTATTAAGATCTAAACTGTTTGTGACCGGGCATTATGGCCTTTATGGCATTCGTTTTCATGGCATGGTCGATGACTATGGCGTACCTATTCCCCCATTATGCCGTATATAAGTGACACGGTTGCACATGTCTGTGTTTTGTGGAACTGCTACTTTCGCATGCGCATTTCGCCTTCGCGTATGACCATCCGCTCACGCTGGTGGATTGGCAACTTTGCATTGTATTTTTGGTAACACGAAAAGTGTGTCTCTGTGTGTTACATGGTCGTTGGGGTGTGTACCCCGTACCTGCAAACCGTCCAATACGAGCTGAGGGCCCAAGGGCTGCCAGATCGCCTATAAGCAACATCCTACCTCGCATTTCAGACAAAGCAAGTGATAAAGGAGACTAACGACCAAAGGGAACGATAGAGTTGCTGTGGGACCACATACATTCTAGCATCTTCGCCAAACATTTAGGTTCCCACTTCATGATGTCCTTCATATGCTCAAAGCGTGGGAAATCCATGTCAGATCTGATTTCGCTGTACACCGGACAGCCCAGCAAGACGTGCTTCTCGACTCCAATATGGCTATCAGTGCTGCAGCAGGGGCATACCCGCTCCTCCCTAGGTACATAACACCGTCCCTTACATTGTCTGTTCGCCGCCAATGCCCAACAGCAAAGCCTAAATTGCATAATTTTACTATTCGCTGAACGCGGGATAAATGTTGTGGTATGCTTGAGCACCTCTTGCCTGCTTGCTCAGCCGCCAGACCCATCCAATGCTTAATTATTTCGCCATGTGGATTCCCGGTTGCTTACCGCCTGACGGATACACGCCTGGCTGGACATCTACACGCGTATGCTTCCAACCGCTCATCAACCGATCCTTGAACTCCGATACCACACTTTCCAGCAATGGCCTAGAAAACGGAGGACTAGTGAACCCCACCCGCCCCCTACGAGGTTGGACATAGCCTCTACGATCTCCCGTCACAAAACTTGGTGTGCCACAGACCCACACTGTAAACGGACACGGTTCCAAAACCTCACAATCTGCTTGAAAACGTGTTTGTGTAGAGGTAGCCGTGACAATTCAGCAAACAGGAGGCGGTGCGCTGGTCTGGCAGCTCGCACAAGTTGCCGCATGAATGATGCCTGGAGCTACACCGCTCCATCCTACAGACATGCCTCGAAGGGCCCCTCCGCAAAGTGACTTGCATCACTCCGCCTCCTGAGCCTGTCGAAGACTTCAGCCAACATTAACGGTCCCCACATTTGACAACCGTACAACAGTATTGCACGTACCCGCGTATCAAAACACCTCATCCTCACATCCGGGGTGAATAACTTTAGCTATCCGATTTTGTACTCAGCGTGAACATAGCTGCCCTAGCTGTGTTGTACAACTATTGGCAGCAGGCATGTGTTATATCATGAGTTTTGCAGGGAAGAACCGATCGGTGGATGCAGATTCCGTGATATACCCGTGATACCACTGCATGAAATGGCCGTTATGGCCCATACACTAACCCCAGATATTGTGCACCCTCCTAAGTCGGTACGGCTTCACCAGCCAGCCTGAGCTCACTACACGATGCCAAAAACACCAAAAATGTGATTTGCAAAAGGCCTATTAGTGGCAGGATTGCATGGCAGTGGCTTGCGGGTTTCTCTGAGCGCGAGGGTTTCACTTTCTTTTTTGTTGTTGTTACATGGTCGTGGGTGCGTTCCCCGTACCTGCAAACCACCCTAGTACGAGCCGAGGCTCAAGGGCTGCCAAATCGCCTATAAGCACCATCCTACCTCGCACTTCCAACGAGACAAGTGATGAAGTATACTAACGACCAAAGGGAACGATAGAGTTGCGGTGAGACCATATGCGTTCCAGCATCCTTGCCAGGCGTTCAGGTTCCCACTTCATAGCGTCCTTCATATGTTCGAAGCGTGGAAAGCCCATATCAGATCTGATTTCGTCGTACACCGGACAGTCCAGCAAAATGTGTTTCTCATCCTCGATGTGGCTATCAGTGCCGCAGCAAGCGCATACTCGCTCCTCCCTAGGTATATAACGCCGTCCCTTACGCGCTCTGTTAGCCGCCAGTGCCCAACAGCAAAGCCTAAACTGCATAAGCTTGCGATTCGCCGAACGTGGGATAAACATTGTGATGTGCGGGAGCACCTCCTTCCTGCCCGCTTGCTCGGCCGCCAGACCCATCCAATGCTTATACTTCGCCATGTGGATTCCTGGTTGCTTGCCGTCTGACGGATACACGTCAGGCTGGACATCTAAACGCGTATGCTTCCAACCACTCACTAATCGGTCCTTGAACTCCAAAATCGCACGTTCTGGCATTGGCCTGTTCATCAGCCACTCCACTCGTTCGTCTACCTCGTGTAGCCCTTGCGGGGCCTCTTTCCATACGTCGTGCCCCAAAAAACATAGAAAATGGAGGAGTAGTGTCCCCCATCCGGGCCCTTCGGGGTTGGAGAGGGATTCTGCGACGTCCTGTCGCAAAACTTGGTATGCCACAGACCCACGCTGTAAACGGACATGGTTCCAAAACCTCACAACCTGCTTGAGAACGTGGTAGTGTAGGGGTAGCTGCGATAGCTCTGCGAACAGGAAGCGGTGTGTTGGTCTGGCAGCTCCTACAATTTGCCGCATGAAAGATATCTGAAGCTGCACTGCTCTGTCCTTTAAGCATGCCTCGAAGGGCCCCTCTGCAAGGTTATTCGCATCACTCCGCTTTCTGAGCCTGTCCGAGACCTCAGCTAGCATAAACGGCCCCCACGCTTGACAACCATACAACAGTATTGCTCGTACCTGCGTATCGAAACACCTCATCCTCACATCTGGGGCGAACAACTTTAGCTTATCTAATTTTGCACTCAACGCGAACATAGCTGCTCTAGCTGTGTCATACAACTGCTGACGGCAGGCCCAGAATTGCCGTTCCGGCCCATGCACTAACCCCAGATATCGTGCGCTATCCTTAGCCGGTATGGCCTCTCCAGCCAGCCTCTCACTTTCTGGCATCTGTCCTTCCCAGTCGCGTTAATTATCCGCCGCCCCTGCTGCTGCCTCAGCTCTCTGTCTTGGTTACTTCGCGCAGGGCAGAAATATGGAGCCTTGCTCGTGTGTGGCCGGCGTCGCTTCTTCATTAACAGGTCCATGCCCATAACTTTATGTTACCTATGCATGTTTCTTTCCGGTTCTTGGCGCAACGGATAGAGGACAGAAAAAAACAATAAAACAAACAAAAGACATAAACTTTCAATTATCAGTCCATGGGGGCCCCGGCTTTGACGGACAGGAGGGTTGCAAAGGGTCCCATCCCACAAAATCCTGGGGTTGGGTACTGGTCAGCCATCCCCCCATCCTTTGGCAGGGGCAACCGTCCCCCATCCCCATCTTAGGGCCGGTGCTAATCCCACCCCTCTGACAGGGTTCTCATCATCATGCTAAAGCTGGGGCCCCCAATCCCATGCTGCCAGCGAGGGTCCGATCCCCATTCCCTTCGTCCAGGGTCATCCCCATCCTGCAGCTGTGTTCACATCCAAAAGCTGTCAGCGCCCCATCCCTTGAGCTGGTGCCACAACCCTCATCCTGAAATGCCAGCTGCAAACCTTATCCTTAGACAGGTGCTGTAAACCTAATCCTGTAGCATGTCTCATCCTCCTTAAGTCGGTTGTAACTCTTAACCAGGCTGGGCTGGCCAGAAAGTATAAAAGTCCCGTACATTACACATAGAACAACCATAAAATTTCGCAGAGGATTGCACACATGCACAGCACTGTGCGATCTATACGGCAGTTGCACACCACTGTACGGCAGCTATGCTTGACCTCGCACATTACAGCTCTATAGCGAGTTCTGGGCCGTCCCCAAGAGCGGGCCACCACCCACATTCAGATGCGTATGTTAGTGTGAGCAGTGTTGGCAAGCTCGCTCACGCACTGCTGAGACCGTGTTACTTGCCAAGCACCAAGTACCAGCAGGAGGCGCCACAAACCAAATTGGGACACATGCACCCTGATACTGTCACGCATGCTGGGCCATTAGCCTTATGCACATTAGCAAAATTGATGTGATCAAGCATTATACTCGACCATTCATATGTACAATTGGCACCCCTCTCGATCCAGTCTATTTTGTTTGTAAGAAGGGTTCAGCTCCCTCGCGATCGGTGTCTCCCTGAGTACTTTTTGCCTGGTGTTAGTTACAATGGTGCAGGAATTGGGAACTTTCCCAATCGAATCTGGTTCGAAACTCGCTGTGCAAACTGCCGAGCTTTGTTACAGTGTTGGTATCGAAGACCAACCGGTCAAAGAGACCTCGGAGTCAAGTACTCCCACCGCTTCCGCACCCTTTACAAACATTTCTTATCTAATCTACATGGCGAGCCCAGCAAGGAACCCGCTCCGCGCACGGTCTTCGGACGCTGATCAGGCGTCAGAACATTACCAATTACACCAGGTGAGTCCGACTAGGGCACAGAGGCCCATACACTTAAACCAGGCAGAATATGACAAGTACGTGAGGTGCGCCCAGCGTAAGGGCATCATGCTGCCTTTGCGACGGTTTGAAATCGTAAGACAGCTCTGCGCGAGCAGGAACACCACACCGTCCTTGTAGGGACTGCGGAATACACACAAATCTTCTGGTCTTGTTCACAGTGTCCCAAACTCTGTTTTGGAAAACTCCCACTTTGTTTAGCGCAAACCGCAAACAGCTCGACGATCTTTCATTATCTTTACATTATCTCCTCTGTTATGGCATATTTTGGCGCATACGACGGCGCCGCGGACGGCCGTGGCCATGGCCGGACAAGGTAAGAATGGGGTTGGACTGCGTCTGACTGCGGAGCCGCACAGTGCGCCTTTGGCTCACTCCA
>NW_003307552.1:1487651-1502795 GCF_000143455.1 Volvox carteri f. nagariensis | reverse complement strand
CCCCATTCTTACCTTGTCCGGCCCACGCACGCCCACGGCGCCATCGTGGGCCCCAACATATGCCATAACGGAGGAGATAATGTATTGATCATGAAAGGTTGTCGAGCTGTTTGTGGTTTGCGCGAAACAAATCCAAGACAGAGTTTGGGACACCGTAAACAAGACCAGAACGTGTGTATTCCGCAATCCCTAAAAGGGCGGTGTGTCGTCGCAGAGCTGTCTTATGTTTTTTTTAGTGTGTGTCTTATGACTTCAAACAGTCGCGACGGCGGCGTGATACCCTTTCACTGGGCGCACCTCACGTACTTGTCATATTCTGCCTGGTTTAAGTGTACGAGCCTCTGTGCCTAGTGGGGCTCACCTGGCGTAACTGGTAATGGTCTGACGCCTGATCAGCGTTCGAAGACCGTGCGCGGAGCGGGTTCCTTGCTGGGCTCGCCATGTAGATTAGATAAGAAATGTTTGTAAAGGGTGCGGAAGCGGTGGGAGTACTCGACCCCGAGGTCTCTTTGACCGGTTGGTCTTCGATACCAAAATTGTAACAAAGCTCGGCAGTTTGCACAATTTCGAAGGTACTTAATGCAATGATAGTTGTGGCATTGATAAATGTCTGTTGGTATTGGAAGTTTATAACTAATTTTAAGCGTACCGTACCAGACCGTTGACCCGGTGAGCCAAGGGCTGCCTTAGCGGCGTTACAGGCGGTGTATAATACGGCACGTGAATACACCGTGATGTGAATACTCCGGCGGCATGTGAATACACCGCGTTTGCGTGGGGAAAGGCGCACCTTGGTCCGCAGTCAGCAGGTGGCCATTTTAGCATGAATGCTTTCTATGCATACTAAAGGGTGTTTCCCAAAATAATTGCAAGAAGAACGTGAGGCCTGGGCGGCCACTTCGGCAATCGCCACCAACCTCGGCCGTGAGCAGGATCCAGGGCACCTTCACGTTCAGCTAGCTATTAGAATGATATGGCCATAATTGCCTTGCCCGGCAGGCGAAGTATCAGCCTTTGAGGATCTGGCAACGGCTTCGTAAGCTAAACGGAGCCCGGCGCCTCCGACGGCGCCTCCGACGGACTTGCGGCTCACCTTCAACATGGCTATCAGTCCCGCAACGTACATATAGGTCGGGCACTACTGGTTAAGCACGCAGCAATGCCCCCGGAGGTTCCGAGATCGAGACCTGTCAGGATCGCAAATCCTGTGGTGGTAGGTAAAAGTGCCCTTAATCGATGAGGGGTCGTGACCATGGATAAATTATACCCGCGAGCTGACGAGGAATGGAGTTGAGACGACGTTGATCCGGCAGATTCCGTTGGATGCCGGTGGTGGATGCGGAATCTGAGCGATCCACAGAGAAGTCGGCTAGGGTGACAAGATGAGGGTGCCCCGAAATACCGGAGAAGGCAGGGTATGCCGGGTAGCGGCCGCAGGGTGACGATACGATCCCCCTGTCTCACACAGCATACGTTGCTGGGCTTTGAAGGGCAAACAGAGCAAGGGGCAAGTACCATGTCCCCAGGGAGCAGCGGTTTTGCCGCTGTTGTGGCACCAATCGCCAAGTCGAGGATGGAAACATACATGTGTTAATGGAATGCTCAGCTTATAATGATACATTCGGGCGGAAGAAGGATTCGATTATCAACAGAGCATGCTGGAGGCCATGAAATGGGAGCCAGCACATCTGGCGAGGATGTTGGAACATATGTGGGCTCACCGCAACTCAGTTATCCCCTTTGGGCGCTAATCTGGGCTGATGCTTAACAGACCATTCTAGTAGTCATCGACTGAACCCACAGCAGTTTGGCGCTCTTGGCGGCACGAACGAAGCAGCCCAACCTGATGTCGAATTCCCTTTGGTCTCCAAACGGAACGTCCTATCATGGCCCTCAGCGGTTTTGTGAATTTTTAGGGCGGCCTTTGTCTTGACAGCAACGAATGCGACAAGGGTTTATCGTACCCCTGTGTACCCCTGTGGCTTCGGCTAGTGGGGTTGGACGTAGCTTGCCTTTGCCGGCCTGATATATCGTGTGTTTTCACAAGTTTCTATCCTAATTTAAACCTTGCTAGTTATCATCTTCCCTAAGCTGTTCTGCATCACGCTGATATCGCAGTAGCATCGCGGCCGGCCGTCTTTCCTTATGTAAGGAAACTGCTAAAGGTGAAATCCTCGCCATCTGTCCATGAAGCGTCTGCGGCCACGGTTTCATATTATGCTACACATACATTTGCTAACGCATGGATAGCAGGAAACGTTAGAAGTGCTCTTCGCGCGCCAAGGCCTAATGAGGTGAGCTGAAACCTACAGAGTTCGCTATGTACTGCATAGCCTAGAGCCGCTCGGGGAGCTCAGAAATGTGAAACCTAAAGCTGGGATTTTTCGCAAGCATTCTTGACTTGTATATGATCATCATAATTCAATTTGTCAAGCGATGTGTCAGCCTGGGGCATGACGAAAAAACAGCATCAGTAGTATGCAGAGCATGCTGGACGATGTAGTACAGAGCGGCTGTACGAACAGCAGTCGCGCGCGCAAACCAACTGGCAAGCTAAATCGGCAACAGAGCGTCCTGTTAGGCGGCGGCGAGCATGCTGCATGGTAGCAATAACGCGTGGATTCATCCAGCGCCATCGTAGCGCCAGGAAAGCGACCGTTACCTCGTTTTACGGTATTTTGACTCATTTCGCCACAGCAGCAAACCTTTCTTAAGGTCAATGCAGCGTGAACCGATACGCTACATGAGCGTAAATTCTTCGAAACTGACTGGTAAAGACAGGATTTCGAGGATGAGTGCCCAACTTGCTTGGTAGCGTTACAGTGAGCAGGCAAACAAGCTCCCGGCACACAGGAAGTGGACAGGTTGTGGTCAGGATGTGGATTACTGCGGGTAGCGTGCGAAGCGAAACAGCTTTGGTCTCCAACAGTGTTTGCTCCCCGCCGAGACTGCCTAATTCGTTGAGGCACACTTCGGAGGCGCTTGTTAAAAATGCAAAGCGTTTAAATGGTGTGTGATTTGTTGACAGCCCTTGTGCTCACTGGGTAAATGGAACCTGACGTTTCTTGTTGAATCCTGACGGAGCCATGCCGGGTGTTGCAGGCTTCAGCTCGGTATTCACCAATCCGATAGCGTTATGGGGTTCAAAGCTCAATCGTGGATATTACATCAGGGCCAGTTGCGAGGTAAGACACCTGTGGAGGAACTGGCGCGGAAATGTCGACATTCGTGGAAACCCCTTTCCTTCCGCTGCACTGTCTTCACGTTACACCTTGTCACATCAGCTTACTGCCCGTCGATTTACCGAATTTCTGGAAAAGCATGTTCATCCTCATGACTGCACGTTTTCCTCCTGGCCCTTTTCGCACCATGCCCACGGCTTTACAGCCTGTCGACTCGAACCACAGCCCCAGCGACGCACGCCGCGCCTCTGCCGCATCTTCCTCATCCTCTTCTTCTCTGCCAGCTTCAAACACCAGTAGCGCTACGCAGACGCTCCCTGCACTGCCACAAGGGCCCAGCCGCAGCAAACCTGGCGCTGAAACCAGCCCCAGCCGAGCAGCGACCATCCCCGGCGAAACCAGTAACGGCTATGCCACAAACAGCCATAATAGCAGCAGCGCCAGCGGCGGTGCTACTGGCCACGACCGCAACCCTGGGCCCACCATCGCCACTGATGTGGCGGCAGGCTCCGAAACCCCTCCTTCACCGCCTCGCACCGTCCGTCTGCATTTCCTGGTACCCTCCTTCGCATCCCAGCCGGGTCAGCAGTTGGTGGTTGTCGGCAGTTGCGAGCGGTTAGGGCGGTGGCAGCCCGGCAAGGGGTTAGCTCTTCAGTGGGGCGAGGGCCACCGGTGGAGCGGGGAGGTGGTACTGGAGGTGCAGCAGGCACATGGTACGGAGTTCAAGGTGGGTGGACCTGGGTAGACCTGGGTGGAAGTGAGGCTTGGGCGGGGGTACCTGGAGTTGAGGCCGAACGCGGAAGGTGGAGGGCGGGGGAATAACGGCTAAGAGGCGGGGACTTACATGCAAGAAAACAAGGCGTGGGACTGGCTGTGTGCCAGGGAGCATAAGGATTCGCCGGACACCCTGTGGCGCTGCGGGGGGTTCATCTTGGCACGGACTCTCGTAAGCCCTCATCTCGGGAAGCTAAGCCCGCGCACCAAAATGCCCGCCGACCCTACGCCCTGGCATTTTGTGCCATGTCACGCTCTCCTCCCTCGTACCCTCTGTGGCCGTCCTCGCTGCCCTCCCCCATCACCCCCAAACCCAAATCCGTTAAACCCAAATCATGGTGGTGTGGTGTGGTGTGGGGGCTCCGGCGGTGAACCTCCGGCGTTGCGCCCTGCGCGTGTGTGTGTGTGTGTGCTTGGGGCGGTTGTTTTTTTGACCCCCCCAGGTGTTGATGGTGGACAGCCGCACCAACACGGTCATGTGGGAGCCGGGGCGGAACCGGGTGCTCCAGGTGAGGGGGTGGAGGAGGGGAAAGAGTACCACAGGCCGGAGCTGTATGCGCTATGGACGAATGTAGATAGAGCTGCCGCCTTCAACACGCATGGTGACGAATGTGTGTGTGCGTGCTGGGGGGGGGCCGGGAGGGCATGGAATTGGTTCGTGTATGTTTGTATGTGTGCGTAGAGAGGGGGTGTTGACGCGGGAGGGGAGAAGTAAGGGGCTGAGGCGTGTGTATCTCGGGGGTCGGGAAAACGAGCTCTGGTATGGGGTGAATGGGACGGCCTTCATGATACTCCAGGGATGGTCTCCCGGGTGCTATGCGGGCCCCGCCGGGCGGCCTTCCATGCTCGCAAACAACACGCCCAGTGGCGGGGAGTTGATGCGTGATGTAGTGCGTGACAGCCTACCTTGGCTATCTACAGCTGCTACTGCCGTTGCTGCTGCTGCGATGTGCGGCTGTAGCAATAGCTGGCTGCTTGCCCACTTTTGACTTGTTCGTGCAGGTAGCTTCGGCGGCGGGGGGGCTAGCGGCGGGGTTAGCTGGGGGGTGGAGTTCCCCGGCCGAGGTTGCCCCGGCCCCTCGTGAGCAGCTGGTGTTGTGTGAGTGGGGCCACGAGCTGAGCCACATAGAGGTGAGGGTGAAATGCGGCACGTGGGGTGGGGTCACACACGGCGGGAGATCGGGGGCGTGGGTGGGAGAGAGAAAAGTGTGATGTGAGAGTGAGAGAGAGGGAGGGGGAAGGGGCGGACGGAGAAATATAGATATGATGTGGCCTGCTGCTCTGCTTGGCAGGCCTGTTGTGGATCGCAGCTTCCCAAGGTAAGTGGGTGGGCGGGTGGGTATCATACCGGATATCAACACAGATACAAACGCACGTCCCACTTTCCCTTCTCTCATGTCCCTCCCTACCCCTATCCTTATCCCCGGGTACAGGCCCCACCTCCAGGGCCAGCCCCGAGTAAAGGCACCACCAGCCTTGGCGCAGCCACCACTACCACTACCGCCACCAGCTCCTCCCCTTCGTCCTCCGCCGGCGCCGGTAGCGGTCTCCGTGTCCGTGTGCAGGTGGTGGTTCCCTTGTTCGTTGGGGGCCCAGGTCAGCGGCTGGTGGTGGTGGGCAGTCTTCCCGAGCTGGGTGGCTGGGAAGTGGGTCGGGGTGTAGAGCTGAGCTGCTCCCCCGGCCACATCTGGCGGGGGGAGGTGGAGCTGCCGCTGGGGACCATGATGGAGGTCAAGGTGGGTTGGGGGGGGAGATGAGGGGGTAATGGGGGAAATCATATGGTGGTGCAAACACTCCAAAAATACAACGGATAATGTGCTGTGAGAACGGGGAAGCGCGGGTCAAGAGGGAGCGAAGGAAAGAGGGAGGAAGGGAAAACCCACAGCCATACCACGCCCACGTCTCTTGCGCGCGCGTGTGTATACGTATGTATGTATGTGTGTGTGTGTGATGCCCCCTTGCCTGCTCCAGCTGGTGGTCCTAGGTCCGGGGCCTGGAGATCAGCGCTGGGAGGCAGGACCCAACCGCACCCTCACACTGCAAGTACCGCCGCCGGAGGACATCCTACCGCCGCCGCCATCATCAGCGCAGCCTCCGCCGCATCCGTCAGCCCCGTCCGCCGCCGTACCAAGGCCCCCGGCTCGCGGTGTAGCAGGCCACTACGTTCTGCTCCTCCACTGGGGCATCACCGGCTGCTCTCAACCCCTCTACAGACCCGACCTGCCAGTGGAGGTGAACGGCAATGCGGCGGCAGCGGCTCCGCCGCTGCCGCCGCCTGATGGCTGTGGCTGCGACGGTGACGCCGCCGCTGGTGCCAGCCTGAGCGATCGTCAGGTTCTTTCGCTCGTCCATTTTACCGTACCCCAGTTCGTTACCCTGCCAGGTCAGCACCTGGTGTTGGTTGGCAGTGTCCCCGCTATGGGCGGTTGGAATCCGTCCAGCGGCGTGGAGCTCAAGTGGGGCCCGGGGCACTGCTGGAGTGCGGAGCTGCTGCTGCCGGTACAGCAGGACGTAGAGGCCAAGGTGCGTCTGTGTGTAGGGGCGTGTGTGTTTTGATGGGGGATGGGGGCCAGAGGAGTCGCGGGGCCCGGAACAGAGGTCGCGAGGCGGTACACTGAAGTTAGTTCACACAGAAGCGAATAGTTTACTGTGTGCAGGTGGTGGCGGTGGTGACTTGGGGAGGGGTGGCTGGGGTTAACAGGGGGTGTTCGTCTTGCCCCCCACATCTTGCGCCTCTCTACACCGTTTTCCCCGCTCCCCCCCCCACCGCTCTGCTGCGTTGCTTTCTGCATAGGGTTCCTCCCGCGGGCGGCTCCCCCCTCTGGGGCCCCCTCTGTTACCCGCTGTCCACCGCCTCTGTCCGCCCCCCCCGTCCACCAGGTGGTTTACTACGACAACGGCCGCTACAGCTGGGAGCCGGGACCGAACCGCTCCCTGCAGCTGTCCCGGGTGCTAGCGGGCTGTAGCGCCGTGGCAGAGCCGCTGTTCACGTGCTACTGGGGCCACACACCCACAACACCGGTAAATGTCAGGCGTACATGAGGAAAAGGGGGAGGAAAGGAGGGAGAAGGGGCTGGGTGGGAGAAGGGGCTGGGCTGGGACAGGAGAGCATGGAGCAGTATGTACAGGGGCTGAGGGGAGGAGGCGGGGTGGTGGTGGTGGTGGTGGTGGCATCTTTAGATGTTTGGTGGGGTTTCTATGTTACAAGTTACAAGTTCCGCACACAAGTGCGGGTGTGTCCGTAAAAGCCGGGGGGGCCATGGACGTTGTATTGGTATTGATGCGGGTACGCGGGAGGTCATCTTCATTCTCCCTCGTCCGCTTCAGGGCGAAGCGCCTCAGCGCGACGTGCCTGGCCTCCCAGATTTCCGAGAGGTACCTGGCCAATGCCAGGGGTGGCGCCTCAGTCATAGTGGTGCGCATGCTGCGCCCCGTAAGGACTAGGTCACCATCATACTTAGCCCGTATGCTCGTGTAAGCGGGACATTCTTCGAAAACATGCAACTCATCTTCAACCGCTCCACAGTCACAAAGCCTGCAGGTACGCGCGGTGCGCTCACGCCCATTAGGCCTATTAACCTCTAACTCCCAACAGCCTAACCGAAAACGCATGAGCACATGATGAAGTCGCTGGGGCATGGTCCCTTTAGTGTGCTCCAACCAATCAAGACGCGCACCCCTTGACGGGGCAGCTCCCATCCAGTTCATATAGCGACACGCCTTTGCTCCGGTAATTCCTATGGGGAAGACGCGGGGGTCACCCAAGGTATTCGGGCACTCCCACCGAGCATCAAGCCGCTTGGCAAAAACCTTAAGAATGCTCTCGACTGGCAATTTAAGGGTGGTGTAGTACGATATAAGATCATTACCGCGCGTATTAGTGGGGGGTTCCACTCTATTTATTTTTTATTTCTATGCTTGCCGGCCGGTCCCTTTCCTAAATCCTTGTCATGCCGAAGCTCGGTCAGAGTCTTGTACAAGTCGGTCCTGTATGTCGGTCCGTCTGACATAACCGCGTAGGTCAGGCTGCTCCTCCGCCTCCGTTATGTCTGGTTGACAGGTTGGGGGCACTCTTAAGGCACACGGACAGACAGCTCCTTCTGTCACCACCGAGCTCGCACCCGGCATACTATCACGACCATCACCACAACAGAATGGCCCCAACAGAAATGCCCCCGTCCCCCTCAGCCTCTTTCCCTCCCTCCCCCCGCTCCCTCGTCCCCCCTCAACCTCCCCCTGATTGCAGGTGGTGGTTGTGCCCAGGCCTTACCCCCGGGATCTGCCTCCGGAGCTACAGCAGCTGGAAGGGGAGGTGGTGATGGAGGTTCCGGAGCAGCAGCAGCAGCACACACCAACCGTGACGTCGGAAGTCGTCGTACTGGGCGAGGAGGCGAACGGTAGGTGTTTGCCGACATGCCGCATATTGTGTCCCTGAAACCATCAACCTGTGAGTATGTCTGTCGGTATATGCCGTCGATGCCCCCGGATGCCCGCGTCAGTGTATCTTGGCAGTGTAGGGTGTCGCACACGGCCCCCACCTTTCCCGTATCGCGGCGCAAAGTAATAAACATTTTTCACGGCCCCGATTCCCATGACGGCTGTAACCCTATTCCACGTAATCCTGTTCCTCTCTTTACCCCTCCCTCCCTCCTTCCTCCCCTCACCCTCCCCCCCCAACCTCCCCCCCACACACAGATCGCTCTCCGGCTGGCGACCACCCGCTGCTGCAGTTCCTTGTCTTCATGATGAGCACATTCATGCACGACACAAGTACCGATTACGACTCCCCGCCTGCAGCCGAACCGGCTGCAACAACCACCAACACCAATACCGCCACGGTCAGCGCCCGTCCCCAGATCGAATCCCACCACCAGCAACTCAAGCACCAGCAACAGCAACCACTGCCCGATATCGCGGCCGGCGCGTTGGATTCCTCAGACCCCCAGGTAGAGCATGACCAGGTGGATGAGGAGGTGGACAAGGATGTGGTGGATGTGGCGGCTGTGGCGGCTGGCCCCTACTTCGCCCAGTGGGAGGCAGCTCGTAAGGCCCTGAGGGCAGCTAAGTTCAGAAACACCAAGCTAGCCTGGGAGCTGGCGGAGACCAGGAGGCAGTTCCAGGCCAGGTGAATAGGCGAGGGAGGGGGGCCCAAGGGGGGGGGTATGTGCTTGAGCCTACTATTATGTGAGCTGGTATTGTTACCCTTATACGCAAGTATTTTTTCTTAATTACGTAATTGGGTATTGTGTTCTTCAACAGAGGCTTAATCCCTGTCGGAGGTGCAAAATGAAATGGTGATTATTGTATTCCGATGGCCTCCCGCGTCAATACCCGCATCAATACCAATATAACGTCCATGGGCCCCTCCCCCGGCTTTTACGGACACACCCGCACTTGTGTGCGGAACTTGTAACTTGTATCAAAACTTGCTTCGGCAGTTTTGCGAAAAAAAACAGTAGGTTATAAAAGTGCTGATGTCGGAAGCGGCATAACCGCCTGGGGACGTGGGTGAGCTGGGATGGAGCTGGGGTGGAAGGCGGGAAGGTGCAGTTTGGGGAAGGGGGTTGCGGACGAGGAGTGTGTGCGGGTATGCGGGATGGCGGGTTTTGCTGGGCGGAGTGTGGCGGGGGTAATGGTGACGGCGGCGGCAGTAGTGTCTAAGTCTGGGCTGTACGCCATGTACCACATCGTCTATACACACACACGCGCGCGCGTGCACACACACACACACAACATCCTGCCTCGCTCACACGTTACCCCATGGTGCGATATCTCATGTGCCGTACACACGCGGCAATGACGTAACCGTGGTACGGCGTCCAGGTTGGCGGAGCTGTCGCAAATCACCGAGCAGTCGGATCTCGCAGCCGCCGGGGCCGCGGCGCCGGGGCCGCCCGGTCATGACGGCAACCTCTCGTCGTCTGCTGGCGGAGCCGAGGGCGAGGCCCGGATGCTGGTGCCGCCTGCGCCTGCGCTTCTTGATATGGGGCCGCAGGTGGGTGGGAAGGGGCAGTGGGCCCGGGCCGCCAACCTCTACTTACTTTTTTAAAATGGATAACAAAAAAACCCACAAATATCCACTCCCTAGCCTTCAACCTCCCGCTGCCGTTGGAGAGGTTGCGACCAAAACCGTTCGCGCCCTCTGTTTCCCGCTCAGGCCCGGGGCTTCCTGATTTCTCTACCCGCGAGGCTAGAGGTTAACCCCCTCGCCCACACCCCCTCCCCCCCCGCCCGCCGAGGACCCCTGACACAGCAGCGCGTATCTTCCTTCCATCATTACGAACTCTTTTTTTGTTTGAGTTGCCGCCGCTCCACTTCACCCCCCCCCCCGGAGAAGCCGCATCTTCCTATTATTTCTAACGTCCACCATACCTCCCCACCTGCCACATCCTCCCCTTGGTGCGAATCTTTTATATTCCCGTAAGGCCCTCTCCGCGGCGGTGTCCGCCCTGGTGGGCCGAGTGGCCCCCCTGGAGCTCCAGAGCCTGAGGGAGCTGCTGAGAGCCGTACAGGCGGCGGAGGGGGAGCTGGCGGCCAGGGCGAGACAGATGGGCCCTGTGCCCTCGACCGCGGAGAAGCGCGAGGTAGGCCTAGCCGCTGGGGAGCGGAATGGGTGAGGGTGTGGTGGTGGCAGCGGGGGATGGAGATCTCATGAATTGGGTGGTGGCGACTGTCGAGCATTAGATGTGTCCATGTTTGTCTGTATATATAAATGAGTACATATTTATGTAAGCTGCCATGTATACATGGGTGTGTATGTGCTGCATATGCATGAATACAGTTGATGGACAGGGAGATGGTAGTGGTGGAGGCCCGGGATGAGCTCCGGAACCGTCTGGCGCGCTTGGTGGCTACCGGCGGCCCGGCAGTGGCGGCGGCGGTGCGCAGAGCTGCCGCTGCCGATGGCGGCGCCGCCGCCACTACCACCACCACGGCGGCGGCGGCGGCGGAAACAGCGGCGGCAGGGTCTCCGTCTTCGCGCCAGGTCGATGTGGATGCGGCCTCCTCCTCCTCTGCGGCGGCGGCGGCGGCTGTCAGCGCCTTGAGGAGTGCAATGGAGGCGGCTCGGGAGCAGCACCGGGTAGAGATGGCGGCGGCACAGCAGGCGGGGCGTGAGGCAGAGGAGCTGCACGGTAAAAAGGGAGGGGCCCGTGCGAGTGCTTTTTCATGTGTATGTCTGTATGTGTGTGTGGTTTAACTCTATAGATTCTTACTGGGATTGGGGGAGGGAGGGAGAGAAAGATGAGGGGGGAGCGACGCGTAGACTACAAAATGTTGAGTTCCGCGAACCACCAGGCGCTTGAATTCGGGTTTGGGACGACAGTGTGCTCAGGTCCGGCTGGAGCTTGGGGGGAAGTCGGCGAAGGGGGGAGTGAGACGGGGGGGAGATGGGGCGTTGGGATGGAGGGGCCATGAGTGCTGGGTGGTGCAGATGGACAGAGGGTGCCCAGCTCTTTTGTGTCCCTCTGCTTGCCCCTTTGCCCCTTTCTGGACTATCGCTTGGTTTGCTTGGATGGTGTCTTCAGCTTCCTCGCCTGCTGCCTGCACCTTGATATGCCTTCTAGAACCTTCTTGCCTGATCCGCGCTGCTGCCCTGCTTTCGTCTGCTAACCCTAAGTGGTTTGACTGGTGTGATAGGTTCGACTGATGACGCCGGTCGGGCTGTTTCCGGGCCGTGGTGTTACATGCTTGTGTGTGTATGTGTGTCTGTGTGTGGGGGGGATTGCCTCAGCGGCCGAGGTGGCGCATTTGGAGGGGCAGCTAGAGGCGCTGCGGCAACAGCACACCGAGGCGGCGGAGGCGGCGGCGCTAGCCACCGCAGTCGCGGCTGACAGTAACGCCGCCGCAGAGGCGCTGATTCGAGACCTGCGCAGCGCCGTACAGTCCGCTGACGCCGGTGCCACGGCTGCCGAGGCGGCGGCGGCAGCGGCACGGTCGGGCTTCCGTACGCGCGAGGCTGAGCTGTTGCGGCAGCTGGAGGAGCTACGGCGGCAGTTGGCGGAGGCGGTTTCGGAGCGCCGCGGCAGCGGCGGCGATGCCGACGCCGCAAAGGCGGCGGAGGACAGCGTAGCTCGCCTGCGTGCGGAATCGTATGTGGGAGAGGCTGGCCTTCTAAGAAACATCGAAGAGGCAGGTGGTGGCGGCGCGTGCGAAACGGCGTGTCTCACTGCCCCTACTGGAATCAGGCTGAGTCAGGCCGGATAGAGAATTTGAACTTCTTAATGTGCCGTACATTTGCTGTACTCGCTTCTAAGCGGTTACTGTGGTTTCTTTGTGACGGTGTTTGGTGGACGAAGACTTGGCCTGTGGGTAAAGGTAAAGTTGAGGCGAGGATCGTAGTTTGGTGTTGTAGTTTTTGTTGCTGCTCGCTGTGCCGGCGGGATCGTTACTCCTCGTCTCAATCCGTTCAGTCCCCGCCCCGCCACGTTGCCACGATGACTACTACCCAAGTCATTACCGGTCGGTAGCTTCTAAAACCTTCCTGATGCAGTATCTGTGTCTAATCCCGGAATAACAGTCTTATCTCACGCGTCTGTGGTTTCCCCCTACTCCCGCCATCTTTTCCGCGGTTTTGTGTGCGCTTCCTTTTTGGATATATAGGCATGAGAGTGGTTTCCGCTTTGTACTTTTGCATTCTTGCAAATTATATACATAATACATCGTGTGTGTGTGTGTGTGTTACACCTTGAGTTGGTTACCCTCCGGAGGTGTAACACACGCATGCACGCATACACATTAGAATGTATACCACCCGCACAAGTATTTGCAAAAAATATGCTAACCGCCCTCATATGCGCCTCGGTCCCCACATCGTTTGCTTCTTGCATGCATCCCCTCCCCTCCCCTTTCCCCCGCTCCAGGCGCGCCATCAGGCCCAGCAGGCAGCTAAGCGGGCCGCGAGTGAGGCGGAGGCACGTGCGGAGGCGGCGGAACGGCACCAACGGGAGCTGGAGGAGATGCGGGTGAGCGGGGAAAGGGGGGGGTTAGTGGCGAGTTGTTGGTGGGGGTTTGTGGTGAGGTGAGAGATCGAATGCGAAAATGCGAATCCCCCCCAAAAAGACCCTTTAGCCCTTTTCCGGCAGCCCCTCGCCGGGAACTAGTAGCTGCGGTCACAGCTGCAGGGGCCCGCCCGTGGTTCCTTTGGACGTCGGCAGTCGGAATTGCTTTTGCATGGCATGTAACGGTCCGGTCCATCACCCCTGGGGGCCCTGGAGCCCGCCCGCCCTCCCACCCTACCACCCTACCACCCGCCCAACCACTCGGGTCGATGACTTCATCATCGCTTACGACTCACTCCCTAGGGGCAGCTGCAAACTTTGGACGCCTTATGGCAGGCAGTTCATTTCTGATTTCCTTGCAGCGTATGATTCCACCCGCCCAACCCTGTTTGTGTGTACGTATGTGCGCTGCTCCCTCAGGAATCCGCTCAGCGGCAGTTGGAGGTCCTCAGACTGGCGATGGAGGCCCAGAGGGCGGCGGACGCGGCGGCGCTGGCGTCCCTGGAGCAGGCGGCAGCAGCGAGGGAGGCGGAGCTGGCCGCCAAGCTGCAGGTGCGTGGGTCGCATGGCGGGTTGTGGGGGGGTGTGGGGGGGAGATGATGGTGGCGGGTGGCCTCGGCGAGGGGTTTCCCCGGGTGTTTGTGTGTGTTTGTGTGGAAGTATAGAATGAGCTGCTTGCCGATGATCCCCTCCCTGGTGCCATCTGGCCACCCCACCCGCGCGGGCCACGATGGACAGGAGGCTCATGTGCAGCAGGAGGCCCTGAAGGCCGCCGCCGCCACGCAGCGCTCCGAAACTGAGGCGGCGCTAGGCGGTCTGGCCGCCCGAGTGGCGCAGCGCGAGGCGGAGTTGTCGGAGCTGAGCTGTCAACTGGAGGCGACCCGTGGGTCGGTGCAGGCGGCCAGGGAGGCAGGCGCCGCGCTGGGCCGAGGCATCGAAGACCTGGTATGCCTGTGTGTGTATGCCTTTATATGCGTGTATGCGTGTACACAGCAACTATCTTCCTTATCGGTTTGTTCCCACTGCACAGTCTTTCCCCCGCCCACTGGGAGGTGGCACCGAGGTCTCACGGCTGCTGCCTCGTTCCGATTGCCCCAGGGCTCACCAGAGCCCGCGGGCCTGGGGCTTAGGGCGCTCCTCCGCCCCCCCCCCCCGGTCCATTCACATGGTCACATCCGCCTAGCCATCCCTCTCACCCCCACTCACGCATCACTTCGTTGGAGCATCGCTCGCTCGCACGTCCTCTCGTCCAATCATTCCTCCTCGTCAACATGCTCGTCCACTGCTCGTCCACTGGTCCTCTCTTTAGGCATGGGAGCTGAGCGCGGCGCTGACGGCGGCGGCATCCACCGGGGAGCACCGACGAGAGCGGGAGGGGGCCGGTGGGGGGGTCGATGCGCAGGTAGGTCACCTGACGCCCGGACGCCGTCTCAACCGGCCGCCAGCAGGGTGCGGGTGCGGGAGGGGGGGGAGAGCCCTTGACCATGATGCAGGGGGGCTTAACAGGGAAGGGGACGTCGTGGCGGAAGGGTGAGGGCTGCGGGTGTGCCGTAACCGTGTTGCCGAACCAACCGCAACCCGCGTGCAGATAACGTCGGCAGCTTTCTGTTTGACGTTTGGAGTAAAAAAAAGTAATACCCCGGTGTGCAAAACCCACTAACTAAAACGTCCAGGCCGAGGCGGAGCTTCGTGCGGAAATTGAGGGCCTTATGTCCCATGCTGCCTCCCTGGAGCACCAGTTGGCGGAGGCCCGCCAGCAGTACAACACGGACCTGCTGGCGGCTGAGCAGCTGGCGGTGGAGGCACGTGAGGCGGCGCTGGCGGCGGCTCGACGGGACTTCGAGTCGCGCTGTGCCGCTATGCGGGCGGCGCACGAGGCCGAGCTGGAGGCAGCGAGGCGGCGGGAGGAGGACTTACACGCGGCGTTGCAGGTGCGTGTGTGTGTATTTTGGTATTTCTGTTTTGGGGCTGGGGAAAAGGATGGGGTGATAAGGGGGTGCGCATGGGCGTGTATGTGTGTGTTTTATGTGAGGGGGCTCTCTCCCATCTTACTTCTTCACTTCTCGGCAGCTGATATTTTGCGGTGGTGTGTGTGCGCGTGTGTGTGTATTGTCGTAACTCCCACACCACAGCGCCCTCTGTGCCCCCTGCCCCTGCCCCCTGGACCCACCCCCACCCACCCACCCAGG
>NW_003307552.1:1486344-1487034 GCF_000143455.1 Volvox carteri f. nagariensis | reverse complement strand
CCGCCCCCGCCCCCGCCCCCGCCCCCGCCCCCGCCCCCGCCGCTCACTCCGTCCTTGCCTTGACTGGTGCTTTGGTCGTCAGTCGGCAGCTGAATACTTTGCATTTTGCTGCATACGACCCCTCCGCGCCGCTCCCCCCACCACGATGGTCGATGACGTCACCGCGCCCTGCACTCCAGCACCAGTGTCGGACCTCTTGGACACGACGCCTTCCGGCAGCTCACTTCCCACATTCTCACATATGATTCCCTCGCCCCTTCGCCCCCTTCCTCCCCAACACCCCTTCCCCCCCAACACCCTCCCCCCCAACCCCTGCAATACATCGCCGTGCCCCCCCAGGAGCTGAGTTCTCAGATGGAGGCGGTCGCCCGGGAGCGGGAGCTGGCGCTGAGGCAGAGACTGGAGGGGGATTTGGCCCGGGCGGCG
Organism: Volvox carteri f. nagariensis; assembly: GCF_000143455.1. NCBI lineage: Eukaryota > Viridiplantae > Chlorophyta > Chlorophyceae > Chlamydomonadales > Volvocaceae > Volvox > Volvox carteri. The sequence goes on along the minus strand of NW_003307552.1, from coordinate 1,486,608 downwards.
GCGGCGTACGACCAGGTGTCGACGGCGCTGGCGGAGCAGCAGCTGGCGGCGGCGGTGGCGGCGGCGGCGAGCGAGGAGGGGCGGCAGGCGGCAGCGGCGGCGGCGGACGCGGCGAGGGCCGCGTACGAGGAGATGGCGGCGCGGCAACAGGTAATGCAGACGGCACGCAAAGATAAGGACGAGCCAGGGAGGCTGGGGAGGGCGGGAAATAGTCAGTCGTTTTGCTTGTCCAGGCTTATGAGAAGAACGTCATACTCGCGTGAC
>NW_003307552.1:1478296-1486193 GCF_000143455.1 Volvox carteri f. nagariensis | reverse complement strand
TAACTTACAACCACCGTAACTTACAACCACCATAACTTACCCCCACCCCCACCCCGCCCACTGGGTATCCTCCCCGGCTGATCAGGTCATGGCGGAGGAGCAGCTACGCCGGGAGCTGGCGGCGCTGGCGGCCAGCCACTCGGCGGAGGTGGCGGCCCTGCAGGCGCAGCACGCGCAGCAGCTGGCCGAGCGGGCGGCGGCCGTGGAGGAGGTGGCGGAGGCGCTGGGGGCCGAGATGGCGGAGCTGAGGGGGGAGCTGGAGCGCCGTGGGGAAATGTACGTGAGGCGGCTGCAGCGGCTAGGAGGAGGGGGGGTTGGGAGACGGAGCTGGGGAGGGGGAGAGGGGGACTGATCCTTGATGGCCGTGAAGGGATGTTTCTGTGTGTCGGTGTGCTGATTATAGGGTGTTATGGCACGTGAGGCCCCCACCATAGCAGCTAAGTGGTGCCTGAGATGTCTGGTCTGGAATACACACACAAACTCTCGCTCGCTCTCACTCTCGCTCTCGCTCTCTTAACAAACAAACATACATACACATACACACCACCACTCCGGGGTGCAGGTATAAGGGCCTCACATCAGCGCACCTGCTGGGGGGATGTCCGGAATCGCTGCAGCTATTCACCATGCATTTCCCCAGCTGCATTCAAAACCCCTTTTTTTCCGTACGACCGACTCGTACGCTCATTTCAGTTACTGTTGCATGTGCTGCATCTACTGCTATATGCTGCAACGTGTATTCGTATGTGTGTATGGGGGGGGAGCGGGGGTGGGGGGAAGGTTGGCTGCCCTTCGGTTCACTTTGCCGGCTGCTGCTGCTACTACTGGCTGGCTGGCTGCGTGTGCAGGTACTCGGCCCTGCTTGCGGATGAGCGGCAGGTGGCGGCGGCGGCGGCGGCCGCTGAAGAGCGGGTTTCGGAGCTGGAGCAGCGGCTGGCCCTCACAGAGGACCGCCACCGCCAGGAGCTCGGGGAGCTAAGGTGAGCACTGACATACATACAATACGCACACACCAACGCCACTTTCTCAACCTGTATATGTCGCAGCTCAGTGCACCCAAGCAAGGGTACGCATGGGGCCCCGGGGTGAAGGATTAAACTCACGGCAGGAGTCGCGCCAGAGATTGGCTTCCCATTCCAAGCATATCTTTGACTTCCTGGTTTGAAGGATCCGGTATTGTGAAGGATGTTGTACGAAGAGAGGCAAGCAATCTGGGGACGGAAAGCACCCTCCTTTAGCCGAGCAGCTGGCGGCTCACGACGATGTGGATTTTGTTTGTCGTATACCGCTCCTTTCACTGGGAAGGCTGATCGGGATCATATGTCGGTTGAAACACACTGCCCCCCGGGACCTGCATTGCGGCAGCCGACGGTATTTCTTTTCCTAGGGTTTTCCTAGGGTTTCCCGACCTCAACACACACACACACACACCTGGGCCGTGTTGCTGAGGGTGTGTGTGTGTTGCTGGTGCGGTCCGTAGGGTCCAGCTGGATAAAGCAGCGGCGGCTTCGGAGCTGCTGGCGGCGAGGGCGCCTGTTGAGGAGGAGGAGCCGGCAAAGACGGCAGCGGCGGCGGCAGCGGCTGAACTGGTGGGTGCTGGAATGGTGCGTTGTGGAAGGTTCATATTGAAGTTGAAATGGCGGTTATGAGTTGGCTGTGCACATGACGTTGAGGACAGTGTTGCGGGGGTCATCTGCCTGTCTCCCACATTCCCGGCAACGGGCGGATGGACCTCCCGGATGGAGGAGTTATTTCCCCCCAGTCCGATTTCGCGTACATTTTCACGTCGTACGGTCTGATACCGAACTTGGTGACGGCGGCGTTGACGGCGGCTGCCTTGTGCAGGAGGCGTCCGCCGCCGTCGCATTGGCGGCTCAGGTAGCGGAGAGCGCGGCAGTACTGCAGCAGCAGCTACAGCTGGCGGAGGCGCGGCAGCAGCAGCTGGCGGAGGCGGAGGCGCAGCAACGCGCGCTGGAGGTGCGGCTCGCGGAAGCGACGGGTGGGCTGGCGGAGGCGCGGCACGAGTACGAACGCCAGCTGGCGGAGGCGGAGGCGGTGCTGGGTGAGGCACGGCGGCGGTTTGAGGCGCGGCTTGAAGAGCAACAGCTGCGGGTGGTGGAGGAGGTGGCGGCCCGGAAGAGAGACCTGGAGCTTCAGGAGGCGGCATTACAGGTATACGGCATACAACACTGACAGCCCACATGTGCACTTGCTTGGGTATCGTCGTACAGCGATCATCGTACCTTGTCATGAAAGAGCTTTCGTACGGGTACTGGATGGGTGCGGACGGCGTGGGAGTAATGTTTCCCATGTTTATATGTACCTGTACGACATTGCAGGACGAGCATGTGGCCCTCGCGGCCCGCTTCCAGTCCCAGTTGGAGTCCGCTTTGCTGTCTCATAAGGCCCGGGAGGAGGAGCTGGCGGGGGAGCACCGGAGGCAGGTGACGGAGGTGGAGGAGGAGTTCAGGGGGAGAATGAAGGTGAGTAGTGTGTGTGGGGGAAGGAAGGGGGGGTTAAGGCGAGGCCGGGGTGGAGGGACTCACTGTATGGCGGGGCAGTGGCTGGTTAGGGGACGTCTGTCGACGAGCTATGTCGGTGGCCGCACTGACGTGCCGGATCCTCCGCCCGCACTGCCCCACCAGGACCTCACGTCGCAGCTGGACGCGGCCCAGAAACAGCTGCAAGAAGCGGAGGAGAGGGAAAAACAGGTGCGTCCGTGTGGATGTGGATGTGGGGTGGGGTGGGGTGGGGTGGGGAAGGGAAGCCGTGTTATATCCGCCACTTTTCAATCCGTGTTATTCTCTCAACCCCCCCCATTTTTTGTTATCACCTCCTCCGCTTCCTCCTCCTCCCACCTCTCACCACACCCAACCCCCCCGTTCGGGTTGTGTCGGCAAGGTGCTACTACTTTGTTGTTTGGGACTTCTTGGCTAGGTGGTGGTTTCGGAGGACGTCTCGTCAGTAGTCCGTTTCCATCACCTGTGGGAATGTTGACCTCCTCAACACCCCGTGCACTCCTGGTACCTTCCCCACACTTCCCCCCCCCCACCCCCCCAACCCCTCAACCCCCACCCCTCTCCGCTCCCCTGGACCTAGGCCCTGGGGGAGTTGGCGGCACTGAGGCAGGTAACGGAGCGAAAGCGGAGGGAAGCTGCGGCTAGCGAAGCGAGGGTAAGGATGTAGGGAAGGGGGGAGGAGGAGGGCCGCCCGGGGAGAGGGAGAGGGGGGTGGGGCTGTATGAGAACTCCGACCCCCATGGGGACATTTTTTGGGTTGGCGGATGTGTACGGCGAACTTACAGAAAGGCCCTATGTGGCGGTAGTGAGGGCAGTGCGGTCCGTGTTGGACCCTGTGGCGGCCAACGACTCGTAATCATACCCCACAAGATATAGTAACTGTCTCGTACCAACTACCGTACCTCCCGTACACAACCCTCCCGCACGACTGGGGTGTTGCAGCGGCAGTCGGAACTGGAGGCGCTGCGTCATAACGTACAGGCGCAGCAGCTGGAGGACGAGCAGGTGTGTACGGCAGCGGAGGAGATGGAGCCGCAGGAGCAGTGGCAGCGACAGCAGCAGACGCTGGAGGGGCTGCAGGCGCAGGTCCGTGCGTGTGTGCGTATGTATGTATATCTGTGTGGATCGCCCTGAATACCTACAAATGCACCTTCCCGCCCACCCGCCTTTCCAGTCCGCAGACCCTCTTATATCGTCCGTATACCCAGTCTGTATGTTTGTCACGCGTCCTGATGTGCGGCTTGTGCAGCGTGCCGCGTGCGATTTACGGTTTTCGGTTCTCAAACTCGCCTACAGATCGAGCGCTTGACGTGCTTGACGTGCTTGACGTGCATGTGTGTGTTTGTGTGTATATCAAGGAAGTGTATCGGCTGCTGTTGAAGGGTGTCTCCGGAATGTTGTGTCTGCCCCTGCAGGTGGCGGCTCTCCAGCGGCGGCTATCCGAGGAGGAGGCGGCCCACAGCGCCAAGATGGCGGCACTGGCGGGCAGCCACATGGCGGCATTGGAGAGCCGCAGGGCGCAACACAGACGGGAGATGCAGGTGGTGTGGGTGTGTATGTGTGGAGGGGGGAGGGGGAAATGCGGGGGAGGGGGAGGGACTGCTGTTGGTGGTGCGTGGGGACCCGGGGGGTAACGGGGGGTGCGTGGTGCCGTACAACGATAAAACACCCTTCCCGTCCCCTCACACGTGCGCTCACACGTGCCCTTATTACCCCCCTCCCTCTACCCTGCTATATGGTATCTGCTGCTACCGTCGGTGGTTCGTCTTACCCCCATACCCCCATACCCCTTACCCCCTCCCTCTGCGGCCCCCCCCAGGAGCTGAGAGTGGCTGCCGCGATCTCCATGGCCCAAATGGAGGCGGCTGCGGAGGCCCATGCCGCGGAGATGCAGGAGGTGGGGAAGGTGGGCGGGGAGGCGCTTTCGGAGCTGCGGGAGGAGCTGGCGCAGCAGTTGCAGGTGAGTGGGTGGGTAGGTGGCTGTGTGGGTGGGTAGGTGTGGCGGTAGCGAAGAGGGGTGTGCGTCCCTTGGCGTTCCTAATGCTGCTGTCATATGTGCATCGAAGAGCAACGACATACATACAGGCTGCAGTCTCCACGTTACCGCGAATTTGTCGTGCGTGGTGCTCGCTCGGATTTCGCGTACATGTGCACCTGTGTATTTAAGTGTACCTGTACGACATTGCAGGACGAGCATGTGGCCGTCGCGGCCCGCTTCCAGTCCCAGTTGGAGTCCGCTTTGCTGTCTCATAAGGCCCGGGAGGAGGAGCTGGCGGGGGAGCACCGGAGGCAGGTGACGGAGGTGGAGGAGGAGTTCAGGGGGAGAATGAAGGTGAGTAGTGTGTGGGGGGGGGGGAGGAAGGGGGGGTTAAGGCGAGGCCGGGGTGGAGGGACTCACTGTATGGCGGGGCAGTGGCTGGTTAGGGGACGTCTGTCGACGAGCTATGTCGGTGGCCGCACTGACGTGCCGGATCCTCCGCCCGCACTGCCGCACCAGGACCTCACGTCGCAGCTGGACGCGGCCCAGAAACAGCTGCAAGAAGCGGAGGAGAGGGAAAAACAGGTGCGGTGCTTGTACCCCGGGTAATTGTAGGACCGGCAGCCATGCGGCTCGGCTTGGTAGGTCTGTCCGACTCTTTTTAAGTCTGCCTGTACAGCGTGAGTCCGTCTGTAATTCTGTCCGTTATCCGTGGGGCAATGGAGCCCCTGCGCTCCTCAAGCCTCCCCTCCACCCCTCCAACCCCCCCAGCCCCGAACCCGCTCCCATCTACAACCCCGACGTCTACGCGGTCTGCTCATCTCACAATGTGAAGCATTGTGATATATCGCTGATATGATATATATAGCATATATATAGCATATGATATATATCGTTGCTGTCAGTACTGTGCGGATGTGTTTTTTGTGCTGTCGTTGTATTAATTGCTGCTTGCGGTGATCGTGGTGGTGATCGTGGTGATGGTGGTGCTGCTGCTGCTCAACGGTCGCAGGGGTTGGAGTCTGAGGAAGCAGCGCTGGCTCATCCGCTTGCGGAGTCCGAGGCCCGGGTGGCGGCTGTGAGGGCCGCAATCGCGACTTGGAAGGCGCAGGTGGGGGCCGGGGAGGGGACCGCTATGGGAGGGTAAGCGCCAGGTCGCCACGTCCATGTCCTTGTCCTTGCCTGATTAGCTAGGTTCCTGAATTTCACCCTTCCTTTTCTCAACATCCCCCCCCTCCCCGAGCTGCCCTTATTCCCTTATTAATGGGACAAGCAGTTGACAGTGAACCATGTACACTGATTTTGCACGGGTTTCTTTCCCCCCTTTCAACCTTCACCCGGCCCCTCCTCCCATCCTTCTGCCCTCTCTCCCCCCTGGGGTACCATACCCCCGGTGTGGTCCGTTGAAGGTGGAGGAGTTACGGGGCCTGATGGCAGAGGCCACCTCCGCGCACGCCGCCCATACAGCCCTCATTTCGGGTCGGGCTGCTGAGGCGCTGGCGGAGCTGCGGGCCACACACAGCCGGGAGCTGCAGGCGAGCAGAACAAGGGGGGACGGGGGGGGGGGAAAGGGAGTCTTATGTATATCTGTATGCATGTGCACATATGCGGTAAGCCGCCCTTCGCCGGACCCACATGTGACATCGGACCTCCTAGGGGGGTGACCCCGGGGGCCCCACCGGGGTAGCGTCCAAGGGGTGGGGGTGGGGGGACGTTGTGGGGACCTCCGCACTGTTAGACCCCATTAGGACATGTCGTGGGATGGGGAAAGGAATTGCGGAGGTGGTCTGGGAGGTCCTGTACGTCTGTGGGCTGGGGGCTTTCACGTGGGCCCCGCTGTGTGTTTTTTTGGGTGTGGGGTGTAGGGAATACGGCAGGTGGCAGCGGAGGCTCTGGCGGCGGTGGAGGCGCGGGCGGAGGCGGCGGCGCGGGCACAGGCGGCTGAGGTGGGGGCGGTGGAGCGAGCTGGTGGGGAGGTGGTTTCGGAGCTGAAGGCCCAGCTGTGGGCGGCACAGCGAGCAGCGGACGAGGCGCGGCGGGCCAAGGTGCGTGTGTGTATGTGTTTTAAAATATACACGCGCCCCCAACCCCCAACCCCCCAACCCAACCTCCCACCTCACTCCGAATGTTGAAACCTCCCCGGCTCCCCCCAACCCCTTTTTTCGGCTCCTCATGGCTCTCTTCCCCCACCGCCGGTCAGCAACTTTGGATATCGGCCGGTGTTTTCCCCCCCCCTCGTGAAACCCCCTTAGCAAGTATTCTCCCACGCCGTCGGGCTCCCAACCGCAGGACGCATCTCTCGCTGTGGCGGCTGCGGATCGTGAGGTCGGTGCTGCGGCCGTGGGGGAGCTGCAAGCCCGACTGGACGCCTCCTTGGCGGCTGTGTCATACCTGGCCTGGCTGCTGGGGGCTGCGCAGGTGATCAGGGGGGTTAAGGCGGGATTGAGGGAGGAAGGAAGAGGGGAAGGAATGGTTGGGGGTTGGGGAAATACGTGCAAGTAGCATAGTGTGGACTGCCCACGACCTGGGGATCGAGGATGGTGGGGGAAGGTGGGTGTTGCCAATGACTCCGTAGGTGGGGTGTGTTGGCCGAGGGGGCGAAGGGAGGGGGTACTTGCGGCCTCGTGGACGCAGGGAGGTGGTGTGGTGTGGTGTCTATTTGTGTCTGTATGTTTGTGTGTTTGTGTGTTTGTGTGTTTGTTATATGTACGATATTTGATGTCCACGAAGGTGCCGATTAGTGGTGGTGACGCCACCGCCGACTTTTGGAAATCTGAACCCGCTCCGTCATCCTCCTGTCCTGTTCTGCCGCTGCTCCCCGTGAGGCCTCCAATGGCTACTGCTACTGCATTGCTAGTGCCACTGCTGCTGCTACCGCTACTTCCACTTTGCTGCTACTGCCATTCTGTTGCTGTTGCTGCCACTGCTTCTGCGCTGCTTCTGCTGCTGCTGCCACTTTTACTACTGCTGCTACTGCGTGTCCTGGACCCCCCCCGTCCCGCAGACGGGCTACAGTACGGAGCTGGCTAAGGCGGAGTCCCGGGCGGTGGAGCTGACGAGAGCGCACCTGGTGGGGCTCTGGACCTGGACTGGGGTCCGACTGCGTGTGTGTATGTGTATGTGTTCGTGTGTGTCGGGGGTCACCTGGTGCCGCGGCCGAAGGTCTTGGGAGCAACGGAGGGCATGGAAGGAGGGGCGAGAGGGGGCTGGTGCCTCTTCCCTAGTTTCCCCTCGTTTCAATTTTTGGCTCTGTTATCATTTCATGAGGTGGCCTTGCGGCAACCCCCCCCCAACACACAAACAAACACACACACGCATGGGTTCGATGCGATGGCAGTGTATGCCGACTGTCGGTCCTAAACCCCCCGCATGTTCCCCCCGCCCCCGGCATATGATCACC
>NW_003307552.1:1465512-1478246 GCF_000143455.1 Volvox carteri f. nagariensis | reverse complement strand
GGCCGGGAGGCAGGGGCAGGGACCGGGTGCACGAGACGTCGGGTAACGGTACACACGACATGCAGAATCCCGGACAGCTGCGGGAAGGGGCGATGCGGGTCCCCACCCCGATAGCGGCTGGCGTGGTTGGGTTGGGGTGAGGTGGGGTGAGGTGGGGTGGGGTGGGGTTACTGAGAGACTGAAGCCCTGTGGTACTGCGGGGGGGGGCGTTCCGGCTCCATAAGGCCTCCAATGACCCCCATTTCCATTAGGACCCCTTGGGCCCTGGAGCTGCACTCGATTGACGTACACGGCACCAAGGCCTGTCACGTGTCTGTTAGGTTAACTTAACCGTCGCCGTGTCGCCGCTTCCACATCAGTTGCGGTGCTCAGTCGCCAATTGGACGAGATGAGGGTCGCACTGGCGGAGGCGGAGGCGCGGGCGGCGGCGGCAAGTGAAGAGGTGGCGGCGCTGCGCAGCGCGGAGGCGCGGGCGGCGGTCACCGCCGCCGCGTACGCGGCAACTGCGGCGGAGTCCGTGGCGGCGCAAGCGGCGGCAGTACGGCAGGCGGAGGCCCTGCGATCCCTGGAGCGACAGCTGCAGCAGAAACACGCCATCGAGGTGGATTTGCTGCGGAAGCAGGTACACTGGGATTGATATCTGCATGGGATTACGGTATAGTACCGTACGGCGAGGCGCTATATTACTTTGAAAAAAAACCGTGCCAGCAGCGGGCCCGCTTCCCTTCCCTCATCCCGGCCCAATCATCCTTCCCATTCCTTGACATTGCCATGTCAGGGAATCATCCGCCCTTATTACTTTACCTTCCCCCTAAAGGGAACTTTCCTCTCCCGCCATCCTCTCCCCCCACCCCCCCAACCCCCCAAACCACACACATGCACACAAGATCACCGAGCTGCGCACCCACCACGCCGCCCAGCTAGCCCAACGTGATGCAGCTCTCCAGGCGGGGCCCCACATGGCGGACCCCCAAAGTGGGCTGGCGGCGGCGGCGGAGGGGGATGCCGTGCGGGGTGTGGAGGTACGGCGGGCGGAGGATCTGCGGTCGCTGCGGCGGGCGCACGAGGCTGAGATGGCGGAGGTGAGTGAGTGGTTGGGCGACTGCGGCATTTGCTCCTGTCCGGTTTGAAGCGGGATGGGTTGGGTCGGAGGTGTGGGGCAGGCCACCACCACCCCTCGTCTTAGTCCCCCGTCTGGCGCGGTAGTGGGAGCGAAGCTGTAAGGGGGTTTGATGTGGTTGGGATGGTCTGGATGGTTGGCACTTCCAGTATCCCCACCAACGGGTGCTCAGGAGTGATGATTTCGAGTTACAAATGCCGCAGGAGTGTGTGTGGGGAGTGTCCGTCAAAGCCGGGAGCCCATATATTAAAAGTTGTTTCCACCGTACAACCGACGGCGGTTTATTGGTTCTGCTGCCTAGACCCCACCTCATCCAGTGAGCCGATATCCGTAGAGGTAGATCAGCCATCACCACCAACTCAGCGAAACTTAGTCCATCAACTAGACTTCATGTCCACTCCTCAGCAGCAACTCGTACATCTAGATCTCCCGATTAATGTCGTGAGTGTAAGGTTTAATATGCACTATATGAGCATATGACACATACTTGGTAAAATGATAAGAAATAATTCAGAGCGCGGTCGACAGGATTCGAACCTATGCGGGAGATCCCATCTGATTTCGAGTCAGACCCCTTAACCACTCGGGCACGACCGCAAGTGAAGATGTGTCGTAGAAGTATGATGATGGTAGCTAGTCCACGGTGAGATCCAGACCCCTCTCTCTGTCCCTGCCCCCCACCCACGCAACCCCCTTTCCTCCCCACGCACCCCTCGCCCTGGTCCCCCCCCTCCTCCCCGTCGCAGCTTCGAGGGGGTTACGAGGTCCAGCTCGAGGAGCGCAGTCGGGCCCTTCACCGGGCCCTGGGGCTGGTGGCGGCATTGCAGGTGTGTGTGTATGCATGCCTGTGGGGAGGGGCGGCTTGGGCGCGGAAGGAGGAGGGGGAGTGTGTGTGGGAAAGATTCAACGGAAAGCAAGCTGGACAGTACATAGGGGGTATATCCATGGGCGTCTGTCTTGCGGAGAACAACCCGGCGACCGTCGCTTAGGGTAATCTCGTCGTGTGGGGGTCGCTGGTACGTTGGTAAATATTCCTGTAAGTGTTCGTGCTGCAGCATTTCTCTTCTCCTGGACTATCCGTCTATTTCTGATATCTGCTTTTCACTCGCCAATGGTTTCGTCTTACCTCTGACGTCCGTATCAGAACATATTACTTTTGGCGAGGTGGGTGTTTTCTGTTAGCCTGTAGTAGTAGTGGGAAGTAGAGGGAAGAACTCCGTCTTTTCCCCCCCACACACACACCTGTGCGGCGCACGTGCGCCCCGTGCTACGGCACGGTCCTGCAGGCCCAGGTGCAGGAGCTTCAAGGTCGGAAGGACAGTTCCGGAGCTGCCGACATCGGTGACGTCGACCCGTCCTGTGGCGACAAGGGACCAGCAGCAGCAGAAGCAGAAGCAGCGGCCGCGGCGCCATCGACGTCAGAGTCACAGCCTTCGACACAACCGTTTGTGTTGATGGCAAACAATGTCGTACCGAGTCCCGGAATCAGCGCCGCCGGAGGCACCGACACCGGCGTCGGCGGAGACGCTCCTGGCCGTGTGCGTGGCGCTGGGGGCAACTCCGTCACCGCTTCCGCCACCTCCGCCGCCGCTGCCGCCTCTGCCGTCGCCATCGTAGCTTCAGACCAAGGGCCTAATCGCAGCCCATCCCACGGAGTACTAGCAGGAGGAGGTCCTGGCGGGGATCAGGTGATGGCCACCGTCGGGGGCCCCCGGGCGGCGGCAGCCTCTACAGCGCCAGACAGCTGCACAGTCGCGGCTGATGCAGCGGCAGCAGAGGAAGCGGAGGCGGAGGTTGAACGCCTGCTTCAACGGCTGCGGAGGCAGGAGCTCGCGGCGGAGGCGGCGCCGCCGCCGACGGGCAAGGCTCCCGTCCGCAAGCCTGTAACCGGCGGCGGCAGGGCTGGTGGATTGTTTGGGGGCCTTATGGGGCTGCTTGGTGGCCTCGGGATCAAGCCGGTGCTGGTGGAGGTGGCGCCGCCGGCGGCGACTGCGAACGGCACCAGGGAGGGGGACGCGACGGCCACTGTTTCTGTATCTGCGCGCCAGATCCCCCGATCGATTCCCGTGGACGACGAGGACGACACCATTGACAACAATATCAATTCTGGGGCTGCCGACAGCTCCTCAGATAGCAGCTCCTCGCTGGCGGCGGCACTCTACCGGGAAATGCGGGTGGGCCGTACTCCCAGGCGCACCCGTGCCGACACCCAAGTGCGGCAGGCTGGTGATGCTCCCAACCCCGGGGGGGTTAACGCCGGACGGCGCGAGGCGGGCCGCGCGGAGGACGGCAGTACGGTGCGGGGCCAGGGTATCCGTGTTCGCATGTGGTCAGGGGTTAAACAGGTGCGGCAACAGGCGCCGGTGCAGTCACCGCCTCCGCCTCCTCCTCCTCCGCCGCCGCCGCCGCCGCCGCAGCAGCAGCAGCAGCAGCCGCATCAGCAGCCGCACTCCGATGGGGGCCCGTCAGCTGAGGCGGTGTACGCCTGGGCCGCAGTGGTGGCCTCCCTGCCGCTAGCCATCGTCAGGTCCATGCAGGAGCACAGCGAAGGCAGAGGCGGCAGAGGGGGCAGCAACCAAGGTTGGGAGGCAGAGAAGGGAATAGAGGAAGAGGAGGAGGAGAAGGAGGAAGAGAGGCAACGGAGAGGGAACTAGCCGGGAATCAGCGAACTGGGAGGAGGAGGAGGAGAGGAGGAGGAAATGCGAATCAGCTACGGACGCGGAGTCCGCATTGCTGATGACGTGGCGGGGCGGCGGCGGCGGCGATGGCGGCGGCAGCGCGGCGCTGCCGGGAATTGCTCAAATACGGATACAGTGCTGCGCGTTGTGTGCTTGTGTGATGAAGAGTGTTTTATTATAAAATTTGGCTACGGCGTTCGTGCGGGGTGGGGGTTGGCGCAGTAAGGCGGTGTGGAAGGCGAAAGGGGCGTAGTGGGTAAGGACGGCCGTGGTGGGTACGTTATCAAGCCCGACTCTGCGCGAGGTGGGGGTCGTTGTGATGAGCTCTTGAAATTGTTTCTGCTGCTGCCGGGCATGAGAACACCTGGGGGTGGAAGTGTTTTTGGGGGGCAACCGTGCGATCTGGAGAACGTTGTTTTGCCGTGGGAAGAGGACGAAGAAGAAGAGCAGGAGGGAGGGGGGGGAAAGGAGGGGACAGGAGGGGGGAAAGCGAAAAAAAAGCAAAGGGCAAACAGAGCCGCGGCCGCGGGGAAGAACCGCAGGCATGACGCGGGCAGCCCTGAAGAACAAGCGATGGCATAGAATTCTTTAGTTAATGTCTGTCTGTCTGTACCACCTATGTACTTTTTATGTACGTGGCCGCATGAAATCCTTTGCATGTGGTGACCGCGTGTGCCGATTGCCGTATGTGTCTGTTTGCGTATATGCCTGTTTGCGTGCATATGTGAGTGTGTGTGTGTATGTGAGCAAGCGGGTAATTCCCTGCTATTGAGACACTTGGCGAACAAACCCTTCTTGGCGGAAAACAAACAATATAATGGACATCCTGTGTTGCGCTCCGTAGTCACCGTAGCATCACCAAGTGGTGCGAGGTAGTCCTCGGGGAGTGCTCGGGTATCACGAGCACTCCCTCTCCCCCCGCCCTTTACACACACCCGCCCGCCCTTTACACACTCCCCCCGCCCTTTACACCCGCCCAAGGAGGAAACCATCCTGTAGTGGTTTTACCTAATTAACCTATAACCTGTTTATGCTGGTGGGGCCACATTGGCGATTGTAGAGCTCATATGTACCGCTTACCTCCGGACTGCTTTAGGCCTCCAAAGTGATTGCCGTACGGGTTATTTTTCGAATGAGCGACGCGTCGTGGCACCGCTAGAAGAAGAGTGCCGTGGTCGAACTGGGAGAGTGGTGTTGTGCTGTGAGCCTCTGTGTGTGGCTGTGTGGCTGTGTGTGTGTGCCATTTCCTTCTTTTCATCGTCTTCTTTGGCTATGCCTGTATGTATGTCGCTGTCTCATTCGTGTCGCATTTTCGTGTGTGATCGTCAACATCATCGTCGTCATCATCAATATCACCATCATCATCATCGTCATTATCATCATTATCGTTATCGTTATCGTTATGGTGTACGGGCGCTATAGTCGCCGACGGGCGCTATCGCGTCCTCTTTGAGCATCAGTCCCCTGGTGACGGGATATAGCGGCGGTGCATCGCCGCTGGGCTACCTACCGTTATATTTACGGTTGATTAATGTTCGTACACGTTTTTATGCTTTTTACTTTAATGTTTGTCTGTATGTATTGATCTATTTTCGCTGGCATGCTGTAGCGGAGTGGTTGTCTCTTTTATTTCTTCTCAGTTTTATAAACTGTGGGAGTCTTGACGGGCTACAGCTATAGGACCAGGACCAGGCAAAGGCCGCTGCTGCTGCCGGATACGTACCGCAGCTTACTGCTGCGCACCACACCGCGTACAACACATGTGTGCCCCGCCGCCTTTCGGTCGACTACCCCCTGTGTGTAATGTCTTGGAGCTTCCAAGGTAAAGAAACAGTGTTTATGGAAAGGGGCTCGAGGCTCGGATGTGTAGCCCTCCCCATCTGTGCTGCCTAATGCCCGCTTGGGTACTCTGACGCAACCGACGCTTGCGAGTGTGGGGCCCATACTGTTGAGAGCTAGGGCGGCTTGGGAGAGTACAGAGCCGGTTGTTGGAGCCGGCAGTGTGTCCCCCTCGAGTGTAGACCACCCTCTTACGACAGTGGTGACTTCAGGTAGTGGTGTCTTTATTGTCTTTGATGACTGTGTGCGGCTGGCAGCCCGGAAACGGTGTCACGGGGTGAATTGCATGGGGTAGGCAATCTTTACCTGGCGGTGCACGTGAGGGGAACTTGAGGGGAACTTTGAGGATGGTGTTATCAAGCTTGTTTTAAGCTAAAACGTACGGACGGAGACACATGCATATGGTTGGCTAGCCGGGCCGCTGCCCGGTAGGTTTCCCTCGAAGGGGTAATAACTGTCAGTACGGCAGTACGGCAGCATGCAGCTATATCAACATGCTTTTCCACTGTGCCTGCGGCACGAAACACGTCATGCTCGACCGTCAACCGGAATGCGCCGCGGCGAGAGAACACGGGACTGTCGATTTGGATTGATGGGCAGCGTTACAAGCTTGCAGTATTTGTAATATAAAGTATACTTGAAAAATAAAACATTCCACAGTAATGTTGCGGCAACCTTTAAGATGGAATTGCAAAACTCGACCTGAGCGTGTACGGGATGTACGAGAGGGCCGTGGGGGGAACTTGACCCCTGCTCGACCCGGTATCCACAGTCGCTATTGGCCCCTGGCCCTGGGGAAGGCCAGTTCCCTAACTCTGAGTCCGGCCATGCAGTGAAAAGAAGGAACTGTTGATTATGTAAATTTTCCTAGGCCCCAGCAACAGCTTCCTTTTTTTTATCGTACATGATCTGCGTCCCCCGAAAATCACAGCGAATATAACGCACCGTCAGGATATCAGGGAGAACGAAATCGTTAATCGAATCACGCAGCACACGTCAACATGAACAGAGAGTAACATGTGTTCTTCTATGGACACATTAAATGGTTCACGGAAATACTACCGTACCGTACTTAGCCGTTATGTAACGGTTGCCACGACTTAAAGCCCAACCAACCTCCCGGTGCTCGAGAGGAGTTGGTTGTGGGGCACTGAGCAGCAGCCTCCAAGAGCTCCCGCCCTTCTGATTCACTTGGATCATCATACATACCCGTCGAGACGCAGGGCGACCTAAACCTTGATCAGCGCATCGGCAGCCACAGCTCAGCCAAGCCCTACTCCTCGATTCCTACGCGCCGCAAACAGACCCCACATGGGATGACGTGGCGGCACCACCACCGCCGCGCGAAGCTCCACCCCCTGGTAGTCGGTATCGCCACTGTGGTGGTCGTCCCCGTTATCATGGCCGCCGCGGACGTCCGACCACCCGGCCTCCGCCGCCTTAGTGTCAACCCCCGCCGGTGCAGGGCACACCCGTACGACGAGGTCATCGCGGTCGCCGCTGCCGTTTACAGGGTCTCGGCAGGGCAGTGCCTGGCGGCGCGCGGCGGCCTGGCTGGTCCCGGCTGGCTCCTCCCGGAGCTGCACCCTGGCTACGAAGGTGGTGTCGAGAACACCTTCTGGTATTAGAAAGGTTTCGGAGGTGTAATTTGTGACGGCCGGGCGGTCCGAGGTGTCGTTAGAGGGGACGCAGGCGACCGTGGACAGCAGAGTCCAGGAGCGCTTGGGTGTCTGCAGCAGCCGTCGCGGCAGCCGGGAGGCCGGCCAGAGGATCGGGGAGAGGAGGGGGAGGTTCGGCAACAGAGCATGCTACAGGAGAAGCCCTGGTTGGCTTGTTGCTTGCGGAGCGGAGTGGGCAACAGAACAGTTTTTGGTCGATGTGACGCCGCACATTCGACAGGGAGCCTCATGAGGTATTATATAACTTGCGATCAGTCGCAAAAGGACCTCTCGAAAGCTTTCCGAGACCCCACACCCATGAAACCCACCACTAATGAATCTTTTCAATGTTACACACATCTTCCGACATAAGCTCACTACCGCGATAAGAAATTAAACAAGGATTCTGTCGAGTCGACTGCTGTATCCGCTCCATGGGAGCCGGGCCCACTTGTACGCCCGTGTTTCTGTTCCCTGCACAGCTCGCATAACGCATTTCCCGCAAAAATGTGTGTCAAGATACTCACCATGCTCGCGTCGCTGGTGTAAAAGAAGTCGACAAACGAGGTGTTGGGGCCGCTCGAGCACACCACCGCAGCGCGAATTGCGGCCAACTCGCCGCTGCGGCGGGGTGTCCGGGTGGGGGGAAGGGCGGCGAGCGGGAGAGGGAGGGAGAGTGGCAGGGGGCCCCCGAGTGTAAGGAAAATATGAGCCAGCGGCATTTTGCCGCTCGCGACGAATGGGAAACATGGCGATTTGTTTAAAAAGATATAACCGCGAAACAACCAAATTAAAACTGAAACAGCAAATTTACATCGAAACGGGGCATAAACCTTAACAAAAACAAGATATTCTACATGCCTAAATAATACGTCTGTGTCAAACGTAGGGAACATGTCGTACCTGCGGAGCACTTTTCCGGGCGTCATAGACTCGACTGCCACCTGTAGCACGTAGCCGCGGCTGCCGGGTTGGCCGTCCGGGCACTCGCCGTACAGGGTGTTGGGGGCAAAGAGCTCACTACCGCGACCCTTGCCGTCGAGTCTGCGAATAATGTATGCAGGAGGAGGAAGCGGAGAAGATGCAGCAGGCAGAATGGGGCTTAGGAGTGATGTGCCTAAAAGTCAACCTGATGAGATGCGGCGAGGGGCGCGAGGGAAGAGGGGTTGCTGGGGCTGAGGAGTAGAGAACCGTATTTGAATTAGCACGGCCAGAAAACTGCAGCTTATGGCTACAGCTGAGCGCCGGTCAAGCATCCTTTTCTGCGCTGGAGTGGATGATTGGGATGGTAGATGACTGCTGATCGTCGTGATGTGGCCTCGACATTGTGGGATGCCGTACATTCCCCTTCAATCCTGAACATCCCTCTTCCTCGTCACCAAGTGTGGAGCGGTATTCTGCCCACCGCACCCCTACCCCACCGCACCCCTACCCCACCGCACACATACCACACCGCACCCCTAGCCCACCGCACCCCTACCCCACCGCACCCCTACCCCACCGCACCCCTACCCCACCGCACCCCTACCCCACCGCACCCCTACCCCACCGCACCCCGACCCCACCGCACCCCTACCCCACCGCACCCCGACCCCACCGCACCCCTACCCCACCGCACCCCTACCCCACCGCACCCCTACCCCACCGCACCCCGACCCCACCGCACCCCTACCCCACCGCACCCCGACCCCACCGCACCCCTACCCCACCGCACCCCTACCCCACCGCACCCCTGGCCCTCTCGCCTCCGACCCTGCGCTCTGCCGTTACCTTCCCTTTCCCTTGCCGTCCTTAAAAAAACAAAACCTCACACACATCTGCCGTAAATACACCGTACTGTGCAAATAGTAACCAAGCTGCTGCCGTACATACCCTGCGGCGACGCATTTCTTCTTGCCTCGTCCGTCGCACACGGGGGATCCAAACAAAGGTGAGTACTCGGCAACAGCGACTGCGGCGTCGGCGGTCTTGGCCTCGCCGCCGGTGTCAGCGGCGACCGCGCAAGGATCCTTTCCGACGCCGGCACCATGGCGGCGCGGCCGATCCTGCTGGCCACTGCTGCCGCTGCCACTGCTGCTGGCATTATCAGAACCCGGTCTGAGATTGGAGGGCGAACTACTGGGGTTTCCAGAGCCGTCTGTCACCACCTCTTCCTGCTCCTCCTCCGGCTCCTCGCCGCCACTAGCGGCGGCGCCAACTGTCCGTTCGTAAATGCTACCTGCCAGCTCTCGAGCGAGGTCCTCCGGGTCGAGGGAATCTGCACGGAGGACAAGATGGAAGTAGGGGAAGAGATGGATGAGGAAGAGGGTGAGAGGGGGGGAAGAGCTGTTAGGCATGACACCGCTTTTGGTGTCCTTGTCCTTGGGTGCGCCCATCAGCGCTCTGCAAATGCGTGGTTGCGCGTTTGGAGGGCTCCATTGAAGGGGCGAAGAGGCAAGGAAAAGGAGCTTTACCTAATTTATCCGGTTAACATAATATTTTTAGTGCAGAATTTCATCGGTTGGTCTCCCTCTCATGCCGTACGTGTACACCTACACACGCAGACACGTGTGACGTGGGTCCTAACTTGTACGGCATCACACGTACACACGTTACATGCCCATCGTACCTGCGCGCTCCGGCTCCTCCCCGCCGTACTCTTGTACGTCGAGAACCTCTTCCCGAGTGTTGCGAATATCTGCAACCGAATCTGAGGGAATGCGCACAGCCCGCGGCTCTTCCTGCGCTTCCTGAGCCATCCGCTCGTCCTCAGAAGGTTCCTCCGCCGTCTCTGCAGTATCCTCATCCTCCACCATTCCCTCATCTTCCGCGTCCTCGTCCTCGTCCTCGTCCTCCTCCGCTCCTGCCGGCACGTTGTCTTCCTCTGACGTCACCTCCTCCTCCTCTGACGTCGTCACCTCGGCCGGTACCTCGTCTTCCACTTCCTGCCCCGCAGCTGCCGCGGTCCCCTCGCTCTCACTTGCCGCCTTCGCCGCCGCCGCTGCCACCTCCGACTCATCATCCGCCACCGGCTCCAACTCGTAGGCCCCCACCTCCTCCATCTCGCCCTCCGCCTCCTCCCCGCTGCTTCTGCCGGTGCTGTCCAGGAGCTCTGAGCCACTTCTCATTCCCCGTGTGGCGAAGTCTTCCACGACAGCGGAGTCAGCACCGCCTCTCTTGGCAACCGCGCCAGACAGGGTTCCGCTTTTAGGGCTACTGATGCCGCCATTGCTTCGGATGCTGGTGGTGGAGGGCGTTTGCATGTCGGTTGAGATGTGGCTTCTGGTGCCGTCGACAGCTGCGTTCGTGTCGAGCAGGTGCCTATGGCCGCTGGCAGCACTAGCGCTGAAGCGCAGATACGACGAGCCAATGGTCGTCGTACGTTTTTTGCCGCCGGAGGACCCGGTCGGGTTGAAAAAGCGTCGAACGGGAAGATGCTTGGCGCCAAAAGCAGGAGCCGCAGTCTTTCGGTTTGCTCCTGAGGTAGCAATAGCTGCCGTGGATGGGCCAACGGAGCATGCTACTAGAAATGCGGCAAGACAGAAAAGGAGACCTGTAGGGTGCGGCATAGCGGTCTAATAAAACGCTTACGAGCCTGAACACATTTAAGACTTAGTTATGCAGGGGCAATGCCGAGGCCGTTTGGAGATGGGATATCAAAAGAGGAGCTGCTAGAGCGTATTGCTATGGCCTGGGAGGGTATGAGCGAGTGGATTGTCTAAACTCGAAGGGTAGTAACAAGAGTCAATCAGTTCCCTTGCACAAGTTTCTTGGAAGCGGAAAGGCGCACCGTCCGATAGGCTGTCGGCCTGTCGAACGCCCCGGTCGCCTGTCGGCCTGTCGAACACCCCGAGGCACTCGCCGAGAGCGGTTTGCCCCGAGTTAAAGAGACGATTCGATACCGTTTGTGCTTAGGTAGTGAGGTGGAAATAAAATTAATTAAGCTTACTCAATTAACTTTGGGTCGTCAATCCTAATGCTGCTGCACCGTCCAGACAGCTTGCAATGCATATACCTTACTAATGGGCGCGTTTTTACGAACGCACTCGTTGCGACCGAGATTTTTTTATTCTACCTATAATTATAATAATAACCTATAATTGTCTTAAAACTGACTACCTACCACGTTGTATAATGCTGAGACAGTTGCCGACTCATTGCTTAGATGTTTGGTCCCGCGCGACGATACAACACCTTCAGACATTTGGGTTGTGTTCGACGCTCATGTGTTGAATAAGTTTTAACCTGGCCTGCTTCGCTATGGCCGGGGGCAGAGGGCCAACACAGCTGCGGCGGAAGAGCTACTACGGTACTATAGTACCCTCTACTACTCTCACCTCCCGTAGGCAGGCTCAGGACGAAGACGCACAGATCCGGCTCGTGTTCTGGACTAGGAAACATAGCTCTCTATCGACATCTCGTATAGGAAGATGCAAGCAGCCCCAGTGGTGCGCTTGAGGATGACCAGGAGGCCTCTAAAACGCAGTTTCCAAACCCAATCCAATCCAACCCAGCCCAGATTTTAATTCAGTGACGACAGCAACCGTATGCATATAACGAGCTGTGTCACTTAACTAATCATGCAATCCGTATGGTGACGTGGATATTCGTAGTGCTACCAAGTATCGCTAAAACTACTAAGCAGCATACTACGACCCACTTTGGCAGTGCAGAGGGCCTGCGGTATTGTTTTGAGTACAATACCTTCCTCTCCTCCCATCAACAGCACCGGCAAAGTAGGTGCCCGCCAGCGTTATTTTTTTGCGGAATATATTCCGAATTCGGAATAAAAAAATGTTCGTGGTCCTGAAAGTTAAGAATAAATAATGTTCCAACCGTACAAGTTCATTCCTCCAGCCAAAAATGGGCTGTCCATGCCAAAGCCGCTAGAATCTTACAGGAGACATACATGTTAACCATATCATAGTACTTTAATGCCATTGATACTGTTAGGAAGCTCACGCCGGAAAGTCAACGAGGAATCGGACTGTTTCTGACCGGACCAAGCGCTGCAAAACATTCGGACCCGAAGCTCCCAAAGCATTGAAGGCCATTAAAGCAGATACTAAATTTCACTGAAGCCATTAGCGACGTTAATGAAGACGGTGTAGGGGTCGTAGGCAATGTGGACGCAATGCTGCAGCCAGCCGACGACAATGACGCCACTCCGATTGTCAACAGCGAGCGGGCCAGACATCAATGTTCCTCATATGGATACAATCGCGAGGGGCCAGGAAACAGGTTGCGTTTGGTGGTTCCGGTTCATTGCTGCTATGCATCATTACTTCTGCAAACTGGAAAGTCGTGTAGTGTTATCTTTCAACGTGATGCAAGACGAACGATGGTGAACGAACTCTATTCGATCAGTGCTTGAGAGATTGGTGTGCGCGTGTTGCGACATTCCCCAAACCCGGCGTTTGCACGAACTAAACTGTAACTCATCGGGGGGGGGGGGGTCTG
>NW_003307552.1:1342335-1465462 GCF_000143455.1 Volvox carteri f. nagariensis | reverse complement strand
AAAATAACACTGGTGCCCGCTAGATCAGCACTAACAACCGCAGGCCGTTAATGCACGGCAGGCCGTTCCTACCGACCTATCTCTTACATCCAGACAACACCAACTTTTTGCATTGCAGGTCTCTTCAGGTGGTGCGTTCGGACCTAATCAAGGCTTCTGTATATTTTTGGAGGTAGAAGTCGCGCTCCGAAGTCGAGTCCTTATCCAATAACCATCCTTGAGGTCACACCCGTGACAAACAAGTTTGCCGTGGGCCGGACAACCAGCAACTTTAATGTTTTATGACATTTCTGGCTCCAGTTGCGTGCCTGCTGAGGTTATATCGTCAGTGGGGCTAGCATGCTTTGCCGTATAAGGCCCTCAGTGTTGTGCGTTTGGCGCTCGTTAGGCCGTTGCACACTTGCAGCCCACTGGTTAGTAAGCCGCTTACGGTATGAACATCTGCGCAATTTCACGGTGACCCTCTCAAACATGCTTTCGAAAAAAGTATAGCCGTCAGGGAATGCATCAATACGGGACCTCTCGTAGCAATCCGTACGATACGAAATAATCTGTGGGTTGGACCTCGGGGACAACGCATGAAGACGCCTTTAATTGTAACTAAGATGGTGAGGACTGGCGGAGGACTGGGAAGCTAAATATGGCTGACTGACCCTTGGGTCACGTCACAGCGCGCAGAAAGGTGTTTCATACACAAACGTTCATCATGCCGTTAGCAAGCCTGAGGTGTACCTGGTAGTATTATGTAATGGACGACTCTTTGTCAGTAGCGTCATGCATGCTGGAGACTTCGAAAAACGTAGAATTGCGACAGGGGGAAGGTCTCTCGAGAGAACAGCGGAAAAGAGTCTGGCTGACAGAATTTTCTAACCAACGAATTCTGATCAGCGTTGTTAGAGGTGAAGAGTCTGTATTATTCACGCTATTATTATAATAGCTATAATAGCGTTCACGGTTATCAGTGATGACAGTGTTTATGTATATCTGAACAATAAGGGAAATGAAAGTTCAACTGTTGCGTCTCATTTTGCGTCTCAAGCCTGCCAAGGTAACAAGGTCTGCACAAAAAAGTGGAGCTGGTTTCAGGGCGGTCGTCACGGGACAAACCTGACGTCGCAATCGGATATCGCTTGATCGGCTCAATTGATACAGTTCATTACATAGTCTCTTTTTTATCACCGAAGGCTCCATAAGACGTTTGATCGTTACTCGGAACCATGCAAGCCTCTCTGCACCGCAGCGAGACAGCGTCCAGCGCGAGCACGTCGTCGCGTGTGCCACGGTCATCTATTGCTCGGCCCAGTCCATGCCGACGCCAGCGTGCTCTGCACGTGGTCGCTGCGCAGTCGACGCAGCCCTACTGGTATAGTGCTAAGACAATTGCGCCACCCAAGAGAGGCAAGCATTTCCTTCATCTCGATGATTTTACGAGAGAGGAGCTGCTTGACATGTTGGAGAAGGCAAAGCTCTGCAAGGCGAAATTCTATACACGTGACGAGTCGTTCAAGCCTTTTGCTGGACAAACAATGGCTATGATATTCACTAAGCCTTCGGCACGTACGCGTGTATCATTTGAGACGGTATGTGGCCCAGCGTTGCGTCTTTGTAAAGTCGTGGGGTCAGTTTGATTGTCGTGATGTGCTGCCGCCGCGTGCTGCAGCGTTGAACTATGATGGTATGATAGTAGTCGACATGCTGAACTGCAGGGCTTCTTCCGACTGGGAGGACATGCGCTGTACTTGGACCCCAACACCATTCAGCTTGGGAAACGCGAACCCACAAAGGACATCGCGCGCGTGCTCAGCGGCTACAACGATGTCATCATGGCCCGTCTTTTTGCCCATTCCGATCTGCTGGAGTTGGCACAGTACTCGTCGGTACCGGTGATTAACGGCCTCACGGATTACAACCACCCCTGCCAAATTATGGCCGACGCGCTCACACTCCTGGAGCGCAAAGGTCGCATTGAGGGCACAAAAGTGGTTTATGTGGGTGACGGTAACAATATCGTCCACTCTTGGTTGCGCCTGGCCATGCGCCTGTCGTTCGAATTCGTGTGCGTATGTCCGCCGGGATACGAACCCTGCCCAAGTACAGTGGAGGGAGCTAAGGCAGCAGGCATCTCCAGCATCAGCGTCACCAGCGACATTAATGCAGTCAAGGGTGCGGACGTCATCTACACGGACGTGTGGGCCTCGATGGGCCAAAAGGAGACGATAGACACACGGAAGGTTGACTTCGCGCCATACCAGGTAAGCCACGGCCCCCTCGCAGCCTAGGGGCCGCGGACGGCATGACGTTCTTGGTCAGGAGCGGACCGGCAGAGGTACATGTTGGAGGGATACACTACATGGGGTTGGCATCCGTGCATGGGACTTCCAAGCTCTCATGCAAACATCTGCATTTTTGCACGTGCCTGCTAGTCCAGCGCTGGACGTGAAGCACACACGCACGCGCTCTCAACCACTACTCCCTGCGCCATGTGAACCCGGCCATCCGCCACACACACACACACACACACACACACCATCTCTCCCTCTCACAGGTGAACGAATCGCTAATGGCGCTGGCGGGTCGCCAGGCGCTGTTCATGCACTGCCTGCCGGCAGAGCGCGGGCTGGAGACCACCGACGGCGTCATGGAGTCCCCCGTGTCGGTGGTGTTTCAGGAGGCGGAGAACCGCATGCACGCACAGAACGGCATTCTGTTGCACTGTCTGGAGGCCACCAAGAGGATGTGAAGCGGGGACGGGGAGATTTTCCGAGGGAAGGGATAGAGTGAAGGGCGGATGAGTGGATAAGCGGGGGAAGTGAAGGCTTGGGCTGGAAGGAGATGGGGAGCTGAAGGTAGCAGCCGTAGAGACAGTGAACAAGCCCCTGTTAGGGGGCGAAGCAATGGGGGCAGTAAAGAGGTGGAGCAGCTTGCGAGTAAGGACGTAAGCGGTTTGGGTGCTGGCTCTGTAGAAGGAAAGCTCGTTGCGGTGTATGCCTGCAGGGTAATGTGGTGTTGTGGTGCTACGGTGCGCTTGCGTGGCTGCCCTTGGGGACTAATTGGGTGCTGGCCGGTTTGGACGCGAGGATCTCAATCCTCCAGGTCCTCAGAGCAACCTGTAGGCTTCAAGGTGATCGGGTAACGCAAACTTTAGAAGAGGAGCGCCAGGCGCGCCTCTCATACTAGCTGGTCTTGTGCTTCAAGTATATCACCAGTGCGCCCTCCTTAATTCCTAAGCTGCCCGCTGCCGGCCGCCTGTCGTGCCCCTTGGGCACCGAACCGTGGTTAAGACGTTTGTGAAGATATTGGCGTGTGTTGTTGTGGGGCGTTGCCAGCCGGCTGTGTGCTCGCACATTGCACATCGTGGCGTGGCGTTGGGTTGGATTGGCTGCTGCGGTTGAAGAGAAGATTTTTTACATGAATTTTTTGATATCCCCCTGGATTTCTGCATATGACCCCATGAATAATGGGACACAGGCACCTACGGAGAGTGCTCTGGGAATGGGAGTAGGTGAGTGGCGGGGGTGGGAGTGGGAGTGGGAGTTAAATTGCGGATTATGTCCTGGGTGTACACAGGTAACCCCCAGAGGCTTTGCGGAACAAAGTGCCCTACAACAGTGTAATGGCATCGTAGAGGTGCCAAGTCATATCGCAAGATGGTCACCTACGTAGGTGCAGGCGCAGGAGCGCAACGCTTTGGAGGGCTAGACATGGCAGTCTCCTACCCTAAGTTCTCGACTCGCAGCCGTTGCAACCATCGCTTTACCGTTCCTTAATTTGCGTTCTTGGAGTCAATCCTCAAGGGTAGAGCACCAAAACATCTGCCACTGCGCAGCGCCATTACATCTCGCGCATCGCTGTTAGCGGCAGTACTCAAAACTTTACACCATCCTGAACGTCCTGCCTAAATAGATATGGCGGAGCCATGAACATGCTTGACGGGTTTATGATGGACCCAGAACCCAAACTCTTTCGAGGCCCTGGAAAGATAGAGAGAGGCTCTGAGGTTGACCATTACCTAAAGAAGGTTACGTATGGTATATACGAGGCTTTGCGTCTTGAACCGATACGAGTACGGCAGGGTCTTACAAGACTTAGGGACCAATACCGCCCTCTGCCATAGCTGAACACTGTTATTTCACTGGAGCATAGCCAGCGTCGAATTTACCCTCAGTTACAGCTCCGTTGCTGCCAAACTAATAGAATTGACAACGCCTTTTGCCAGTCACCGGGACAAGAATGGCTGAGCCACTAGTTCTCAACTCTGTAATAGGCTTTGGCGGACAAATAGATAATGGCCTTATTGTGCACCCTGACGGGCGCACCCTTATATACCCACTTGGCAGCACCGTTGTTCTACGCGACCGAACAGACCCCCGGTCTCAAGAGTTCTTACAGGGGCATAGCGATAAGGTGCACACATGATTACCCAGCTCTTAAAACGGCATGGAAGGGTCTTCACCTGCGGCCGCGCCCCGCTGCTCTCGCAGGTTTCCTGCCTGGCCTTGTCGCGCTCGGGCAAGTACCTAGCGACTGGTCAAATAACTTACATGGGATTTACAGCTGATATCATCATTTGGGACCTGGAGTCAAAGCAGCTCTTGCACCGTATGGCGCTGCATAAGGTGCGGAGCGTACCGTCGCTGACGATCTGCTTCAGATGGTACCGCTTGACGGTCTTTGCTCGCCCGGGCTGCAGGTCAAGGTCCAAGCGCTAGATTTCTCATGCGACGAACGTTATCTCGCATCCCTGGGAGGCCAGGATGATAACGCACTGGTGAGCGGCTGACACAACCTGCACATGCGCCCGCACATGCGCGCCCGGAGCTCCGTGCCACTCCGACCCGCTCTCACTTAAACACGCACAGGTGCTCTGGGATGTACAAAGTGGGAATGCTATTTGCGGAAGCCCCACAGCCACCAACTTCACCACCTGTGTCAAGTTCTTCAACAACAGCAACGATAAGCTCGTCACGGCAGGGAACTTCAACCTCAACGTCTGGACGTATGACTCGGTCAACAACAAGCTCCGTCCGCAGGACGCCAGCCTGGGCACTCTCAAGCGTATCTTTAAAACCATCTCCATTGACATCAACGACCAGTGTGTGCACTGCGGCACCACGACAGGCGACGTACTCCAGGTACGGCAGCCTCAGTGCGGCGCCATCTGTGGTCTGCGGTCTTCATATCAGCAATGTTACGTCATGGCCTTGGCCAGCCTTTTCACAGGATTAAAAGCAAAGGATGTTCCGAACCTCAACACCTTTTGAAATCTCATGTAACGTAGGGAAGCGTGCAGCACGCCGGGGCTTAGGGAGCCTCTACCCCATTCTCAACATGCCCACAACCTCGGTTGCCCCTATCCCCGCTCAGATTGCTCTGGATCGCGTGCTGTTCAAGAACACAGGGCCTGCGAAGGGCAACGTGCAGCTGGGGGTCACCGCCTCGTGCGAGGTGCCCACCGGGGACCTGTTGGTGGGAGGTGGCGACGGGTCCTTGCAGGTGGGCGCCATGGGAAGGGGTGCGTAGGGGCTATGGGAAGGGGAGACTGCCGAACCCAGACACTACTCAATCGCGAACGCTGGTACGGGTGCGGAATTGGAGGAAGCGGATGTGCTGGCAGACAGGGGGTTCTTGCGTGAGGTTCGGGGATCGCGATGGATTCGGCACCCTAGCCTGGATGCCGGTGTGATTCTAGGGTTTGCCGGCGCCGGCCACAGATTCACAGCCCCCCGGCGGCGGTGGGGGATGGGAAGGGAAAGGAAGGGGGAAGAGAAGAAAGGAGGGAGGCGACAAGGAAGGCAGGCCGTAGCCTGAGCTTGAGCTGGCCGGGAAGACGATGTGGCCCTGTGGCCTGCATTTCATTGCACCACCCAGCACCACCCCTGTTCTACTTCAACAACTCCCATCCAAGTATAGGCTCCTTATGCTGAACTGGATGCAGCATCAGAACCACTAGCAGAACAGAATACGTGTAGGAGCAGGAGTCACCGCAACTGGAGCAGCAGCGGGGTAACCAAAGCAGGATTAGCAGGATTAGCGAACCTGCCACCGCACCTGCCACATGCACGTCCATACCAGCCAAGGGACCGACCAGCGTATGGATGCAACGATGCATCATCAATCCATCCATCCATCCGTTCATCCACCTGGAGGTGGTGGTGGCGCAATCAGGGCGATGTGGCGCCTCTACTGGGATCCCTGTGGCCCCTTTTGGGAGTGAGGGGGCAGGGAGGAGGGAGGTCTGCTGTGCGTCCCCTTCCGTTCGTCCAGCTTCGTCATTCAGCAAAAGCACCTGGTGGCTTGAACACAAACACAGCATTGGGGAACATGATATGTTTTGTAAAGTTCTAGGGAGGGCTTAATCCCCTCCTCAGGTTGCGTGTCGTCTATGACCCGGAGTGAAAAGAGGCAGAAGCGACAGGGAGGCAGGGCGGGGGGTGCAGACAGGCAGACAGCCTGGACGTGGCGCACTGCCGCCCACTACCGCCGGGGGTTGAGAGACCGAGGGTAGAAACGGAAGTTGGGGGGCAGCAGTCATTTGCCAGAGAGAACGAACACGACGAGCAATAATACATTAGTACCTGTCCTCCCCCCCTCCTGCTGACCAACTCCTTCACGCCTCGGGCCGCATCCTGCACCTCCCCCTCCACTCGCTAACCTGACAGGTGCTCCGCACGGTACCTGAGCCGTCCTCCACAAACCCCAAGCTCCTCCGCAAGATGCCCGCCGTGGCGGCCACCCGGGTGGAGGGCGCCGTCACCTCCATCAGCCTGGCGGACGTCAGCAGCCGCTCCTTCACATTCTATGTGGGCACCGCCATGTGCAACATCTACAAGGTCACCTACGAACCGGGCTCGGGCAGGTGGGGACTGGTGGAGGGGAAACATGGGCCCTGGGTCACAGTCCACTTTGGAGGGGTTATGCAGCCAAGAAAGGGGGCCAAGGGTAAGGAGAGTGGGCATGGTAGGTGCATGGTAGGTTTCCACAGGGGGTTGCTGAATGGGGCCACACGGGGCCACAAGGACGGGGGGTTGTGGACGGAGCAGGAAGGGTGCGGGTGAGTGGGTAGATGGGTAGCTCAGACCTTGGGACCCGCCGTTGTCATTCTTGAATAGTTGGGATAGTCAGCACCAACGGCACCAAGAAGGGCCCGCGCACCAGGGATCCGCTCCCTCGTGACATGTCCCGGGTCGTGCGTTTCCTTCGACACAAACCTGGTCGCCGCAAACCACACATTGTCGGGTTTACAAAGGTAAGTATGTAAACACCGCGAGGCAGAATAATGCGCGCTGTCCGGGGAGGAGACTGCCTGGGAAGGGCGTTGGAGCGGAAGAGGAATATTGGCGCGGCAGGAGGAATGTTTGCGGCGGTGCGCTGATGGCAGTGTCGCCGAAGCACGGGGCCCCGTCCACCCAGAAGTGTCCTCCCGCGCGGCTGCTGCTCGGTAGCGAGGACCGACCAGCCGGGCACGTGTGACACACAGGGCTAGTAGGGGTTATAGGGTGCTTAAACCCTCCGTTCCCCGCGCCGCTCCCTCCCCTTCTCGGCTCAGGTTGAAGGAGGAGCTCATCCAAACCGCCCACGCTGAGAAGATCAACGGCCTTGCCTTCCCGCACTTGTATTCTGAGGTGTTCGCCACCTGCGGCACGGGCTTCATCCGGCTGTGGCACCTGTCCACGTGCCGCGAGCTGCTGCGTATTGCGGTGCCCAACCTGGAGTGCCACTGCATCGCCTTCACAACGGTGGGTAGGGGACCGGTTGAAAAAGACAATTTGGTGGCTGTGGCTGGCTGGCTGGATGTGTGCGTGCGGGAGGATGGGATGGTGGGTGGGTTGGGTTGGATGTGGGTTTGCTCAAGAGGCCGGGGCTGCGGACGAGCGCAGCAGAGAGCTGGTATCGGGATTGGACTGCGGTTGTGTGGGCCTGGGGGGCTGCTCTGTGGGGCGGGGCAGGGTACAAGGTTTTTAAAGTGCCCGAACACATAAGGGTCTCGACAAGTTCGTCACAGTGGACTTATACATACGGCGCCGGGTCCAATGTTGAACCTGCCCAATGTGCGCTTGCTCAGCCTCGAGATGAGTCTTGGCCGACGCCGTCGCTGCACTGCCGCCTCACGCCGCTTCCGCTGCCCCCCCCCCCACACACACACCCGCCTCATCCACAGGATGGGTCCGCCATCTTGTCGGGTTGGTCCGACGGTCGCATCCGCGCGTTTGGGCCCCAATCCGGCAAGGTCATCTTCACCATCAACGACGCGCACCAAAAGGCCGTCACGGCCATCGCGTCCACCTCGGACAGCTCCAAGATCATTAGCGGCGGCGAGGAGGGCATGGTGCGAGTGTGGCGGCTGGGCCGCACCTCCCAGGTGAGCGGGGCTGGCAGCAGGGGGTCTCCCCGGGCCGGGCTGCTCTTACCCCGTAGGGCCCCCTCCGTAGGGTGGGTGGGGTGCCTTCAGCGGCCTGGGACAGGGCCAGGAAGAACTGGACAGAGGGTGGTTGCGAGACAAGATGATGAGCTCCGGCCGGGGCGCATCGAGCCCTGTGTCACCCAGTCATCATCATCACCCGCATCCGCGGGGGGAGAAGGACCTCGTGCGTATTTCCATGAATGGACTGATTTCGGTTTGGCTGGACTTGGCTTGGCTGGGCCTTCATGGTGCTTCTTAAAACTCTAAAAGAACGCCCCATAGCGTCAGTGATCACCATTTTGCTTTTTGCCGGTATCTGTGTATTTTACTCTAGCCATCCCCCATCCGCTATCCCAATGCCCTTTAGACTTTGGAGGCTTCCATGAAGGATCACAAGGGGCCGGTCAACTGCATCCGCGTCAAGGCCGCCGATGACGAGTGCGTGTCTGCCTCCTCGGATGGCTCGTGCATCATCTGGGACCTGAACACGTACAAGCGCCGCACCAGCCTCTTCTCCAACACCTTTTTCAAGAGCGTGGTCTACCATCCAGACGAGTCGCAGCTGGTCACGACGGGCACCGACCGAAAGGTAGCGGGGAAAGCTTGATAGTGGCTTGGTAGGCCAAGGGGAATGAACTCGAAGGCAGGAGAGGTGTACGCACAGAACGAACGAAAATGGAGGTTCAGTTTCAATTGTCGCGAGTGTGTTCCAGTGCCAAGAACGAACGGTTTAATAGCAAAGGAAAGGAAAGCAAGCAATCATGAGCCAAAATGCCAACAACACAGATACACCTTTCACGTGCCTGGCTAACCACACCGCATCCCGCCGGGCCCCGCCCACTGCCACGCACCACCACCTATTGCGCAGATCACGTATTGGGACGCCTACGACGGCAACGCCATCCGCATCATTGACGGCAGCGACGGTGATGAGGTCAACGCGCTGGCTGTGGACCGCGACGGCGAGGCCATTGTCAGCGGCGGCGGCGACAAGCTGGTCAAGCTGTGGGGCTATGATGAGGGGCACTGCTACTTTGTGGGTGTAGCGCACAGCGGTGCGGTGTCTGGCATCGGTGTGACGCCGGACAAGCAGCGTATCGTGTCTGTGGGCACTGAGGGCGGCATCTTCATTTGGGACTACCAGCGACCGCAAACACTGGCGGACATTTAAGGAGCGGGTGTCGGTGCTGGGGTTGGGGAGGCATAGGAGGCAGAGACGAAGGGAGGAAGGGAGGCAGGAGGAGGGGGAAGAGGGGAGCCTCTGGAAAAGGAGGAGGTGAAAGGGAAAGGGTGTCGGGGATATGGCGGCTAGGCTCACATAGGGTGCTGGCTCGGGTGGGTTTAGGCGGACTGTTGGCTGCAATTAGGGAATTAGAGCGCCGTCTACAAGATTGGAGGGCACTGGTTGACTGGATTGGGGGGCTGTTAGACTCAAGGGGCTGGACTGCGGCTGTGGCTCTGTGTTTCGAGGCGCACGGGGCGCTTTTGTCTTATGTGGAAAGATCTGGGCGCAGGCAACGGCCCACGCGGTTCGAAAGGAACGGGGCTCTATACCTTCTAGGCAGTCCTCCGTAACAATCACCTTTAGGAACTGCACTCAGCCGGGGTGTCACACTTCTCCTGTGGTGTGGTTTAGTGCTTTCTGACTGGCTGGCAACGCACCATCGCGACATGTACCTAGCCTCTGTTTGTGTGTTTGCGTGCACAGCAAACCGCACGTGACATAAACGCGTGCCGGATGCCATTGATTGTTCCGGCACGTGGAGGGAATGGGGAGAAGAAACACACATCATGGGGCCAGAGCACTCGCACGCTGCGATGACGGTAGTGGACAGTGAGCGGAGAATATGTCCAGGGGAATATGTCTTGATGGGGAGTTTTGATACTGTGCATTGTGCATGAGACTCTTGGGTTATGAGGCGTATATATATATATATATATGTGTGTGTGTTTATGGCACGTGACT
Organism: Volvox carteri f. nagariensis; assembly: GCF_000143455.1. NCBI lineage: Eukaryota > Viridiplantae > Chlorophyta > Chlorophyceae > Chlamydomonadales > Volvocaceae > Volvox > Volvox carteri. The sequence continues at coordinate 1,455,095 of NW_003307552.1, read as the reverse complement.
GCATGCTCTAGGTTTTGAGGAATACGTGCATCGCAGCGTGTTCCTTTCCCTTTACGTGTCGGCTGCGTATAGGGACGGTGAGGCACAAGGGCGGAAAGGCTTTTGATCGTCACATCGTCGCGTCAAGCGAAAGTCAGCCCTTAGATTTGCAATATATTACCAGAATCACGTGTGTGTCACTCGCAGCAAAAGCTGAGACCAGCAGAGGAATACGTCGGATGGCAGCCTTAGTTGCAACAACGAAACGTCCCACTTGCACTACACTATCCCTATCCGAGTGTATAGCCGATTTTTACACAACGCCGCGACCTTGCCAGTTGAGGGTCCCAACTCCACACCTGTGCCAGCTCCTTTCCCGTGCATTTGCCTCCGCCTCCCTTTTCACGTGTGTGTCCCAACAAACACACCTGCGGACCGAGTCATCTTCTCTCCACCACCTAACAGGCCTCGACCTGCTCTAAAACCCCACTCTTGTTACTGTCCTCCCGCCGCGAGCACGGCGCCTCGCGTGTCCTTGTACAGCGCCGCCGGGCTGAACTCATGAAACAGCTTCACGAAACGCAGTTGCGCCTTGGCAGGGTCCGTGCCGCGCAGTGCGGACCAGGCGTCCCAGCGTGCGCGGCCCTCGAAGTCCAGTCCCCCCCGCTCCGCCCACATGGGCCGCTCGGTGGCGTTGTCGCCCTGGGTGGCCTGACGGTCCGCGGGTTGGGAATTTCGGAGGGAGGGGGCAAGGGCTGGCAGGACGTGTGATGTGGTGGCCGGCTAAGGGTGCTGATGGCGGCAGCGCCAAACGCTAAGGTGCGGGGTAAGGGGAAGGGCTGGGATGGTTGGGCAGCGCGCAGCGTCAGGGGGTGTAGAAGAGTTTGGCTTAAAAGGTATCCTGCGGCTCAATGAACACGTGTGGCTTGCTCATACCAGCTGCTGCTGTCGCCCATCTTCCTGGCCTACTCCCTTTTGCTGCCCGTCATATCTCCCTCCACAAGCGTTTGCTGGATTTGAAAGGGAGGCGGCAGGAGGGGGTGGCTGCCCGCACAGCTAGCCAGGCAGTCGTAAGAACAAACCTGCATGTGAAGCGCGTAGAGACGATAGAAGTCATCGGGCTTGACGGTGGCACCTCCGGGCTTACTGACCATGCGCCAATTGAGCTTTTCGTATTGGCCTGGGTGAAGGGAAGGGTATCGGGGTGGTGGGGTGGGGTGGGGTGGGGTGGATTCGGAACCCGTGCCATTGCCGGAAAGGTAGCAGCGGCACGCATACGCGACCTCTGCATTGCTGGAAATGGAGCAATCGATGGTTTCCCGTCCGTGTGGCCGACCCCTTGTGTCGTGGCGTGCAATTGATTCACAATGCGGAAGTGGAGCGGCTTCGCGAATAGGTCAGCTTTTAATGCTCGCTCTCCTGCGCTATGATACGGGGGGCGCGTGCACTGTTACCGTTGCTGTTCTGTACCATCGGCTGTCGGCCGCAGTGGGCAGCATTTCAACAATCGACTCCCCGCCACTACCCACCCGTCAGGCGCTCGAAGTCTTCAGCAGTGTATTCAGCCTTGGCGTGTGGTGAGCGGTCGGCGCTGTCAGCCTTGGCCGCCGCCGCATTGAGCTGCCGCAGTCGCGCGCGCGCCGCTGTCACACAGCAGCACAACAGAACCTGGATAGTCAATTCTCACGCCGTTGCCAGGACGTGTGAGTGCTGGAGGCCTTGGAAGCGGGCCCCTCGGTCACGTTCGGCGCAAGAAGCACTAAGTGCATTTTGTATTTGAGGGCTCTTGCATCCATGTGAGCAACCCATACGACGGGACCGCGTCAAATAAGGCAACAGGACTTTCATTCAACGCTCAAAAAGGCGCCGTCCAGGAAGGATTTTAGCTTTAGTTGCTCCCCTAGAGAAGAGAGCTTTAGTTGCTCCCCTAGGATTTTAGCTTTAGTTGCTCCCCTCGGTCACGTTCGGCGCAAGAAGCACTAAGTGCATTTTGTATTTGAGGGCTCTTGCATCCATGTGAGCAACCCATACGACGGGACCGCGTCAAATAAGGCAACAGGACTTTCATTCAACGCTCAAAAAGGCGCCGTCCAGGAAGGATTTTAGCTTTAGTTGCTCCCCTAGAGAAATTGATACCCGGTGGAAGGCACCGGCTACCCTCTCCGGGCAGGTCCGGGAGCCCTCACCCCGTAGCTTCTGCCGGTGGTCCCCGGGTGTGGTGTCCAGGAAGGCCGCCTCAGCAATCGCCTCGGCGAGAGCCTCCTGGTCGTCACCCGCGGCGTGAAGCAGAGCCACAGCCGAGTCAGGGTCGCGCTTGGGTGCGGCGGCCGCGGTCGAGGCGGCAGCTGCGATAACGCCGCTGACGGCAGCACTTGGAACCATGGACCCGCACGTATCACGACTGAAGGAATGTGTGACAGATTTTCCTGGAGCCGTCGCAATTATAATGGCTTTGCACGTCGAATGTCTTGCTGGTAATTGTTGCTTCACCTTACTCTTTGCCCGCCGGAGCTGAACAACGCAGCACGAGGTGCGGTCAATCGGGAAACTTCAGTATCCTCCGGATTATGAAAACTGCAGTAGGTGACATACGCTGTATACGTGGTTGGCCTTGAAAAACAAGCCAGCTCGAAACAGTCTCCGACGCAGACAGCCAGTTGAGGCTGCTGTCGCCTGTCAAGGAGCTAACAGAGCATGGCCTGCTGCGACGCGAGATCCTGTGGGCCAGTCCCAGGAAGCGTCGTGTCAATCACCACTGCAAGTTGACTCGCCGATCACCTTACTCGGCTCAGCCGACAAGACCAGGTGTGAACTAATCCGTGCCTGAATACCGTGCCGAAAACGGGCGAACATGCCGTACAATTCAAAGCATTAATACATAATGCAAAGTCACGACCTAGCTAACGATACGACCCATTATGCCATACGAAGTCACTAAGTCCCTGCACGATTACTTACAAGCCAGACGTTGCGCCACATTCCTGAACACTTGTCCTCCAAACCTTTTGGCGCTGGGGAAGGCGCTCTGCGGTGGCTGCCATCTCTCAGCCCACATGCCAGCCAGATCCGACGCCACGGTAAAACACAGCTCGCCAAGTCCACCCCTTTACCCCCAACTCAGCCAAATACTTTTCGCCCGTGAGCGGGTAGGGCTTTCCGTAGGCCAAGTTCGGTAGTCCCATTCCCATAGAGAGGTGCGACGGTGATGTCTAGGTAGGAGGGAGCGAGCAGAGAAGGGGCGGAGGCTTCACGCTTGCAAGTCCATTGTTACCCAGTTCGAAGTTCGGTTTTCCTACGTCGCCAGTATACCCAAACGACCCGAGCGTCACCGACATGGCTAATCCACACCGCCAGCAAATATTGTCATACGTAATTGGTACGGTAGCCTTCCTGAACAAGGTGGCAAAACACGGCGGAAGCACGAGACACGGCGGTGGCACGTTGCCTCAATACCTGCCGAGGCTGCTTCAATTGTGCGCATATGCGTCCGACTCGGTGGGGTTTGCTTGGTTAGGCAACAGGAAGAGTGTCTGAAGCACCGAGCCCTCACACTCCACTCTCTCGCCCACCAGAAATGGCCGATGCAGTCACATGAAGTCACATACGCCGCAAGGACGTCATGCCATGTGTGGTTTTGATGGAAACGCCGTCATTGCCTATATTGTACGAGTACGGAAACCCGCGGTAAAACAAAACCTGGGGATGCAAATTCGTGATTCGCGAATACACAGGCGTCACAGTAGCTGCACGTCAAAGCTACTATGGTATCCGTCGAGCGCGCGTCAGAAGGCTTTCATCAACATCAAGGACGCTTAGACGCATGATGATGAACCTTCTTGCTTTCCGGGGACCATTTTGCGGCATTTGCAAATGGAAAGGCAAAGCCATCCAAAACCCCTATGAACACAGAACGAGAGAAAATAGTCGTAGTTCGTAAGCAAATGACAACCCAAACAGAACTTCCAGTTGCACTGACTTCCATTTCGAAATCGGGGGAGTCGTAGGGAGCTAGTCAGCAACAGTCAGTCAGGCCACACTGCATGAGAGCCATCACAGACTGACAAACACACTTTCAGGCAGGCGCTGGGGCCCAAGGAAAAGAAAACAAAGGAACCAACAAACGAACCACCTACCTCGGTATCATCACCATACCTCGCACCATGCTGCATACGAAACTACTCACATACAGACAGATGCGCACATGGACCGGGTTCAGAAGTGTGCACGTGGCGGCTACAGGCCCCTAATCCACGAACGGGCCCTTTACTGCTAGCCCCGGGTTTGCTTATTCGTGCTTTCAGCGGCGATACCGCCTCGAGCCGTCCTCCTCGCCACTACTGCTGCCACTATCACTGTCACTGCTGCTGCTGCTGCTGCTGCCGTGGCCGCTTCGCTGCCGTTCGCCGCCCGACGACTTCTTGCTGCTTTTCTTCTTCTTCCTTTTCCTATCCTTCTTGCCTTTTTTGTCTTTGTCTTTCTCCTTTTTCTTCTTCTTGTCCTTTTTATCTTTCTTCAAGGCCTTCTTGCCGCCGTGGGCTTCCAAGATCGCAAGCGCCTCCTCAATGCTGCTGATCCGTGTCCCACCACCACCACCACCACCACCTGCTCCTCCTGCTCCTCCTGCTCCTCCTCTCCCACGGCCACCATCAGCAAACTCCATAAAATCCTGTAACAACAAGCTGCTTGGATCCACATCACGGTCCCGCCCGCCGACCAACTCAAACTTGGACGAAGCCGGAAGCTGGTTGGACGGAAGGGAACCGGGCGCTGCCGGGCCGCCAGCACCGCCTCCGCCTCCGGCAGCGGTGCCCTGTGTCATCCATGCCGGCAGCACCATGCCCCGTCCGCGACCCATGGGTCCAGGAGCGTGCGAGCCAGGGGGGCCTGATAGGGGCGTGAGGGCGAGGAGGTGAGGACACCGTGGCAACAACGTAAGTAAGACATGAACATGTGCGAATGGCAGGAGGGATAGAGGGATGGCAGGAGGGATGGATGGATACAGGAAACGGGTGGCGATGGTTTGGAAATAACATGCCAAGTCAAGAAGGAAAAAAAGCTATCGAAAGAAGGGGGTGAAGGTAGTGAGTTACACTTCCAATACCTGAACCGGGTTTGTTTAGGGTTCCTTGGGGACCACCTAATGGCGCACGGCGGTCCATGGAGCAACAATTTCACTTTGGGGCAATGCACGTGTGTGTGTGTACATATCTGCCTAGTGCTGCTGCTGCTGCCTCAACAATGTTCCCGTCGCGGAAGGACTGCAGCGCGCAGTGCCGGTAGTGGGTGGGTGGGTGGGTGGTAGTGGCTGGGGGAGTTGGTCGGCGGAGCTGAGTGGATAAAGGTAAACAAAGTCGGTGTTGGGGGTGTCGGTTGGGGCACGGGGGGGTGCCCGAAGATGGAGTTCTTCCCCGGAATTCCTGTTGCCGTACCAACCGTTGCCTGTTGCCGTACTCCGCAACAGGACTCCAATCCGACATCGCGAAATCCCCTCAGGGACGCTCCCGAAACTCCGAACTCAAGATGACCCGTACCGTGCCTGCCCGATCCCTGCCCTGCCCTGCTTTCAGCGAGTATTAACCATTGGTGCATCAACACCAACACCAACACCAAACCCTAGTGCTTGCTTCGAATCGCGTAGGAGACAGAGGACCTTGTGCAGCACGGACAGCTTGCCCAAAACGCAGCCACTGACGTTCCAGGCTCACCTCCTCCTCCTCCCCCCAACCCCGGCAGCGATCCTGGCCCCGGTCCCGATCCCCCCGGGGCCCCGGGGAGTCGTGGCGGCGCCTCCTCCTCCAACAGCTTGTACTGCGCCGCCGCCTTCTCGTTGACGTACAGCTTGGTGTCCGCTGCCAGATGGCCCCAGTCGATCTTGCCGCCTGACGGCCCACATGTGCGTGCGCGCGCGTGTGTGTAAGTGTGTGTGCCGCAAGCGTAAGATGAGGGAGGAGGAGGAAAAAGGGAAGGAGGCATTACTGAGGACTGAGGAACCCTTTACTGCGGTACTGCAATGGAACCTCAAACTTACTAAAAGCTGTTTCATCCTTCCTTCCTTTCCCTCCTTCACGGCATCCGACCCCAGTCCCTGTTGGTGGAGTGAGTCCCGGGGCCCCCATCGGCCCCTCAGCCCTACTCGGCCCGCTACCCGACCTCACCTCGCCCCACCTCGCCCGCTCCGGAACCAATGGCCCCAGCAGCAGCCCCAGGACCCCGACCGCCCGCATCACGCGGCCGGTACCTGCAGCGTCAGGACAGGCGGCCAAGGCCAAGGCGGGGTCGCAGCAGGAGAGCGTCAGGTCAGGATAGTGAAGGGCCCGGAACGGCCTACACAAGGCCGCGCGGGAGCAACACACCCCACAACGAAACACCACCCCGCTAACGGTGGTAAGCTGTGATTCGACTCACAAAGGAAAAAGGAATAAAACGGAGGAATACAAAGGGGCACAAAGAAACACAAAGCCTACGAGTGCTCTCCCCCGTCTCTCCCCCGCCATCTCCCCCGTCCAGACTGCCAAAACAGCCGCATCCTATCCCACCGCGAAGTCCTCCTCACCGACCGGACGACGACTCCTACAGTGCCTTCCATCAGTGTACCCCTTCCTCCCTCACTCCCTCCCTTCACCCAGACCACTCCGCTGTCGCACCGTGTGTTTGTGGGGTCCAGGTCCTCCCCACCGGCCTGGTTCACCAGTTTGATGGAGCACCCGATTTTAAAACCGCCGCGACCCTCATCCGGAGCCACCTCAACCACCTGATCCAGGGAGCCCACGGGCGCGGGGAGGGGGGATGGATGGATGGGGGGAGACGAGGGGGAAATCGTACAACGATGCAAGAGGCGAAGGATCGACTGCCGGCATGTCCAGAGCAACGCGATGGGACCGGGGGGGGGGCCGCTTGAAGGAGGGCGGGAGAGGTGGCGGAGAGTGTCGCGGGGTGTTTAGCTAGTGGGTTGAAAAAAGCGATGCAGCGGAGCGGCGGCGGCCTCTTTGCTAACCACTCGGTACTGACCGATACGGACAACGCACGCACACACACACACATGTATATATATCAAAACAAGCGCAAACAGACTTCAGCTGACTAAGGCTTCCTTCAGCACAGTTGCCCGTTTGCCACTTAGTCTCCACTTCCTGCCCGCGGCTCAGTCCTCTGAAGCACACACGCCTAGCCGGTCCACGGACAACACGCGCTGGCAGCCCATGTACCTCTTCCCCACCCACACACACACAAACACACCCATGGACACCACCCTCCCGCCCACCCGCCCGCCCACCCGCGCACCTTGACCCATATCTGCTCCCCTACCGTCACCACACCGCCCAGCTCCGCCTTCTTCTGCTCGTCGGTATCCTCCCGACTGAAGCTCAGGTAGTTGCTTACCTGCCGATGTAGTAACAACCGAAAACTGACAATGGTAACTGCACAAGAACGGAGATCGGGCTAACTAACTAACGGTAATACACTGTGAACTGAACCCCTTAGGAGCTCAAACCTGGGTAGCAGCATCAGCGTTAAGATATGCGCTCTAACGCGGTTTTGGTGATTGCTCGTGGGCTTCTCGGCTAACCGAGCCAGACGTACCTCCCGCTCCGTCGACTCCCTCCCTCTGACCGTCTCGGTGTCTCAATGTCTCATTTCCCCCCCAACCCCCGGTGGTATCCTCCATCCGTACATCCGTACCTGACTCGTGTGCACCAGCCCGTGACGACGATACCCAACCAGCGCCACAAACACGCCGTACGCCTCGATCCGCTTCACAACGGCCCTGTGTACGGAGCCCACCTCTGGCGGCTCATCGGTTTCGGGGCCACCTGAACGAGAGGGGGGTGAGTGCGGGTGAGTGAGTGAGTGTATGTGTGTGTGTGTGCCGTGGCGTGGCATTGGTGTGCGAGTCAGTTAGACGCCGCATCAAACCCAGACACCCTCCTGGCTTGGGGAACTGTTCCCTAGGGCCGCTACTGCCGGTGATGATTGTGATGATGTCCTGAAGCAGCTCTCAAATCCCACCAGTGCCACCCCCCCAAAACGTTGGTTGGTACCTTTGGACGCCAGCAATGCAATTTCTCTCCCTCGGGATTCGGTATTTTCCTTCTGGCTCCTCATTTGGTATTCTCCATCTGACCCCACCTCCACCCCCGGGTAAGGCCCATCCAATGACTGGGATGGGTCTGAGGGGTCTCTGGCTGAAAACCACTTCAACCACCAGTTCACACCCCCCCAGACAGCACCCGGCACAGCACAGCACAGCACGCTACCACACTGTACCCCGCACTCCCCCGCACCTCGTCCCCGGCCTCCGCCTCCTCCTCCGCCTCCCGGCTGCTGGTGGTGATGTTCCCCCGCCAGAAGCCCCTCCGGATCCAGATCCGCCCCCGTGGTTTGATCCACCGCCCGCAGACTGCCGTTGACTCGCACCTCCGACGGGTTTCGCTCGTCGGGGGACACCTCCGTGATCTTGACCCATACCTACGGGAACGAGCGGGGAAGGGGATTGGGGACTGAGGATTGAGAAGAAGCAGGGCATCATGTATATAACAACACACTAAATGCTCGCCGTCCCACCTGCTCTCCCTTCGGGAAGTAGAACTCCAGGGCCTTCACTTTGGCCTCATCGTCGTCATCCCGATTGAACCGCAGCTCGTCACTGACCTGGCTCCGGAGGGGAGGGGGAGGGCCAGAGGGCCAGAGGGGCAGAGGGACACCGACTTGAAAACAACTTCTTTCTCTACGTCTCCTCCATCTCCGACTCGCTACTCGCTCCTTATTACGGTCTACCTTCTTTTTCTTTTTTATTCTTCTCCGTTTTCGTAAACCACAACACACGTTTTGGGCCCCGAGCTCTCTCTCTCTCACTTTTAGCAATTCCACCTATGTCCCTTCCCCTCCTCTCCCCCTCGCTTCCCCCGGCTCCCCGCCACCATCACCATCATCATCACCACCACCGCCACCTCCTCCCTTCCGCCCTCCCACCCACCTGCGTGTTGTGCACCATCACGTGGCGACGGAAACCCGGTAACGCCACGAACACCCCAAAGGGCCTTATGGTGTGTACGGTGCCGCGGTGCACGGAGCCCACCGGCGGGGGCGCCGTGGACTGGGGGACCGGCGGGGCTGCTCCGCGACCTGAGACAGCAGCGGGAGCCGGTGTGTGTGTGTGTGTGTGTGTGTGTATGTGTGTGTGTGAGTGTGTGGTGGGGGCGGGGAAATAGGACCAGAGACAGGATTAGGATTGGGATATCCACTGGGACTGGGAATCAGTGGGACCCGGAGCTGCAGTCGCATCCCGATGGCGGGCCCACACCCCGGTGTGTGTATGATTGTGTGTGTACGTGAGTGTGGGAGGGGGGGAAGAGCGTCCTAGAGGGGAAGTCACCCAGGCAGGGGGAAGAGTGCTGGGTTTCTCCAACACCGGCATAGCGAGGAGGACATACATACATAGCTGACAGGTAGATAGGCGGTCTTGAATGTGACCGTTCGGCGGTAGTGTCACCGTGCTGCTCGTTTCCACACGAGATAGAAACAGGGTCCCTCCGGGGAAGGGGGGCTTGGGGAAGGAACTGTTCTGTTTTAGATTTCAGATCCGCGCACCTTGAGAGTGGAGGGACGGCGGCGGTGGTGGGTTGTTCCATGCGCCGCCGCTGGTGCCGTTGCCGCCGCGGCCCCAGCGGCCCTCCTCGCCGGCAGCATCGCCACCCACCACGGGAGGTACGGGCGGAGGGCTGGGGCTCCGCCAGCGGCGCCGACGCGGCGGTGGCTCCTCGCCACCTCCGCCTCCACCAGCCCCTGCCGCAGCCCCCTCTGCGCCTCGGCCGTCACCTTCACCACCTGCAGCGCCGCCACGCCGGGGGGAACCCCAGCGCCTGCGGTCGCGATCACGGCTGCGGCTACGACTGCGGCGTCGGCTGCGGTCGGCGTCACGACGCCGGTCCCGGTCCAGGTGCAGGCCTCGGTCCCGGTGGTGCTGGTCGGGCGCCCCATGTCGTCGTTCCTGATCTCGGTCGCGGAGCCGGTCTCTGCTGCGATCCCGCTCCCGACCTTGGTCCCTGCCGTCGTCTCGGCCGTAGGAGGCGGCGCTACGGTGCCCCTCCCGACCTCTGCTTCGGCTTCGGCTTCGGCTTCGGCTGCGACTCTGGCTGTGGTTGCTGGGCCCTGTCGGGGCCCTGTCACGCCTGCGGCGTTCCACACGGTCGCGGCTGCGGCTGCGAGAGCGTTCGTCGCGCAAGCGTTTGCTTGCTTTGTTGCTATGATGATTGTCGTCGGGATCACCCCAGCGCCCGTAATCGTCTTTGGGGGACCTGCTCTGCGACCTGCTCATCCCGTGCTGAATACCTAAGACTTCGTTGCTGAAGTTGTGGCGCTCAGGGTATCTTTGCTTGAAGGGCACTAAAGCCGTGTTTAAGGTGCGCAAGTATCGGAGATCAGTATCAGGCGGCCCGACGTCCCTAGTGTAATTCACCTAGCAGGATTAAGTGCGAAATGTTTTCAGGACAGAATACACGTTAGCTTTAGCTCTGGAGTCACCAGCTTAAACCCGACATCTCAGAAGTTGGTGCGTGTTTCTCTTATTACGAGAAGCTCTTCAGCACTTCTACCAACATAGACAACATCCCAAACATTGGCTTGATTTTGGCCTTGAATCCTGTGCCTGATTCGAAAAGAACTTTTACCGCCGTATACGCGATAGCTTCTGCAATGTCTACCAGCGAGCCCACCCCAAGTAGGAAAGGAGTTCAAAACCAATCTTCGCCTCACAGAGGGAAACAGGTAGCAATACCGTAGTCGGCCGTCTTATGGCAGTTGGCAGTTAGTGGTTAGTTTTGACTGTAAATTAAGGCAAACAGAACGCAATTTTTGCGTGGTTGCGAGCATAGATCATAGCTTTGATGGCTGACAGTCACTATGTTTGTACAGCTATACTCTGAGGTTGCCGTGATTGAGCTTTCATCCGTGAAGTCCCTAGTTCACCAAGAGGGTAATCAAGTGCGGTTCACAAACGACGCGACATGAAGACGAGGTTGGGATGGTGGTTGGAAGCATTCAAAAGCAAAACTCAAGGCGCGTGTGTTGGCCGCCTGGCTCTGGGTTATCCATAGTTCTGCCGTGGCCAAGGGTCATGAGACATGCCTCCTCTCACATGTAATCCACGACTTAGCCAGCGTAGGAGCATCAAGCTAAGGGGAGCCATCCTGTAATACGTTGGAATAGCTGCTCGCAGGGCTGGAACAATATCTTCTGTCGTTCTCGTCCTTGGCTTTTTAATGGCTTCCGAAGTACGTACGGCATATGTAGTTTGTACACTCGTATTTTATAGCAGTACGAGCCCTTACCTGTTTATTGCGTGTTCAATACCAACGAGTGATGATCATTAGCGCGCGCACACACTACGAGAAGTTCTACTGGTGGCATCTACTGCCAGGAGCAACTGTCAGCGACTGGTGGTGGCGCGCTCTTTGTGGATAGCTGCCGCGACGGCAGGCAACAAGCTCGGACGAGATCCCCCCGCTGAATGCCAACCCAGTTGCGGATGGATGCCTGCTGACGTCATGTACACATTTGGTCAACATTTCCACCTGCTGTGTGTGCAGGGGCAAGGGCTGTGTCAGCAGCCTCCATAGCTGTGGGGGCTGGGGCCTGTTGCGGCACCTTAACATCAAGAGAGATGCGTAAAGTTGTTTGACATGCTGTGGAAATGATCAAAGACTTCATGTAACGTGGCGAAGGGTTGCACTTGGTTAGCACGTGTCATCGCAGTTGAAGAGGTGGACCTGGGTGGACTTGCAAAGCTAGGCTAGTCCGGGGTTGGGCGATCAGGCAGACGGGCATCCGGGGCCTTATCCTTAGCAGCCTCGCGTGCCCAGCAGCTCTCCGCATTCGGGTTCGGCACGTGCCTGACGTGGTGCGACGATGGCATGGCTGCATGCTGTATGGTTCTGGACGGAGCCTCACAAGGTGCTGCGTGAAGGCGCTCATGTATATTTAGCGTCGTCAGTATAATCAATTTTCAACAAGTTCTTAAGCGAATGATTCCTGGCGCCAGGCCATGTTAGCCTCCATAACCGAAACTTCGGGTCCGACGCCCGCCACGGCGGCTCAGCGAGCCGCGTCTGGAGAGAAGTCCTCACCGCTAACCTTTGGACTTCCCTTTCTTAAAAGTCCTATTCGTAAAATTAAATTATACCAATTATGCATGGCCATGTATCGCATTGCAGTGTTACGGATGTCGTACGTCATCGACAGTCTGGGGAAGTCATCCATCGGCGCAACTTGGGCTGAAAGACAAAATGAAGGGCATTTGGCTGTCTAGCCGATAAAGCATTGCATAAGCGTCCATTGACGTAGCTGGGTTATGCTCGCATAGAGTAGCTTACTGGGAGCACAACGACACCTTATGATTAGTCACAACCCCAAATGATGAACAGGATTAAATTCCACATATGATATGAACTAGTCGTTAAGAATGCCTTTTTTGAGATTTGTAAGCTAGCTGTCAAGTGCTGTTGACCGAGGCAACCAGAGGCCAAGCTGTGAGAATAAGCAGGAATGTATGGCAGGAGGAACCCAGTTCTCCGTCATTTCGGGGCTGATGATCTGGCGACCATGGGATCGTTGCAGGTAAGTGAACCCAGCTAGCCATGTGTAAGCTTGTCCTTACAGGTGCAAAGTGCATCGCTTATGCGACTGCATGGCGAGATTGTAGATTTGACTAGTAAACGTTTACCGTGCCGGTTGGCGAAAGCGCAGGCTATCGATCAGCGACGCAGTCAAGGAGAAGTCGTGAGACCCGCGGAGGCTACAGTCCGCAAACCCACTCCTGAGTTCGATGATTTCTTTGAATTTGACACGCCCGTCCCGTCGGGCTTGCCACCCAACGCGCGTGACTTATTGGTCGAGGATGCCAGCTCGCCGACACCTCGCCGTCGCGCTGGTGAGATGGCAAACTTGTTTGCTTTGTGTCTATCAATTCTGTGCCAACAGGCGAAGGAAACCTCTCCGTTCACGTGCGTCTCTAACCCCGCCAGTCAGGCATGTAGTTATCAGTAGTAAGACACCGTCGCGCCGTCCCCCGGCAAACCTCCCCCCCTTGCCAGCTGAAGAGTCCCCATACTCCTATGGCAATGCATCTCGAGGAGCGTACAGCCCGCCTCCCGGCCCGTCTTCGCCTCCTCCACCACTGGACTTCTACGACTCCTCGCCTAGCGTGGCCTATCAGGCGACAGGTGAGCAGACGAACACCCTGGCACGATCGAAGTCCTGCCTTGGACTCCCAACTCCCTTGCAGACCTCCAACCTTGACACATAATGGCATCATGACGTGAACCTGAGCCCAGCCCCCGATTTAAGCCGGATCCACGCGGTGGTGTCCTGTACTGTAGGTGCGGATAGCGGCGGCTACGGTGACGGCGGCAGCGGCAGCGGCGGTTCCTCGCCTGAACCGTACACGCCGGACGCGGAAAGCGCCCAGCACTACTCCTACGATGGATATGGGTACCGCCGCGACCGCAGCGGCGGCAGCGGCGGTGGCGGCAGCAGCGGCGGTCCTGACACCGGGATTTCTCCACTGAGGTAAGTGGCGGTGGGGGGGAGATGAACAGGGCCACAAGGCATGCGGCAATGATGCTGGAACCGGTATATGAGGAGGGAGAAGGGAGGAAGAAAAAATGGATCTGGGTCTGGATCTGGATCTGGATTGGCGCCTGTGACGACTCTGGAGTTGGCTACGGCTAAGATTCACGCCGTGCTCCAGGTTGGGCTAGGGACGTCAGCTTACGTCAGACGCGCTTACATCAAACACACGTAACGGGCAGTATGCCCAGATGTGCGCCACATGCTTGGCGAATACGGTAAGGACAAACACCACCCCGTCGCCACTGGCCAAACTTCCCTGGTGCGCCGCCGCCAAACGACTCCGAAAGGAGGAAAGGAGAAGGGAAGGAGGGAGGATGGGAATGGAGGTATGACCGGGCGGATTTTCCGACATTTAAGTGCGCACTGGAGCTGCAGCGGGGCCTCCTGGCTCGCGACAGGCGCTCAGACACATAGCCCCCGAGGGCTTTTGGTTCCGATTTGAATTGATAACCTGTCCCGATCTCTGTCCCGATCCGGGATCTGGGTTCTATTTTCTTCGTACTATTTCGTACTCCTGCTCCAGGGAGCCCTTCTCAACTTCCACAGTTTGTGGGGATTAGCTTAGCACCACACAAACTCCCTTCATTTCTGATGTGAAATTGTCCTTGACGTTCAGGAAGTGTCCTCAATCCCCTCGCTTTCACGCTTTCCGCCTCAACCTCATGGCCCGTTGCTGTAGGTCCTCGGTCAGTTATGGTACGACACCCTCGCGTCGGTCGTACGACAGGAGCCCTACCATACAGCAGCCGCCCTTCCGTTCGGGTGTGCCTGTCAGCGGCCCCATCAGACGACCCGGGCTGACGGCCGTGACGGGTGAGCCGGGGTGTGTGGTGGGGTGGGATGGGGGGTTGGCCGCCGGTCACACGGTGGAGGGTGGGGGGGGTAGGGTGGGGAGCAGAGGCGGCAGGGTTCCGGCTGGGGGGGAGCAAAGGAGGGGCTGGGCAGGCTGTGGGAGGGTAAGCAACAGACATTGTTCCACGGGACGAGGTCCATTCCGAGCGCGGGCGGCCGTTAAGGAATGAAACCCGGATGAAGGTCTTTCTGTGCGGCGTGAGAAGCCGAGGCTGGGGGGAAGCGTGGGATGGGGAAGGTGCGGGGCGCCTTGGCTTTCCCTCCCATAGCCGTACCTTTCCCCCGAGTCCCCCTTGTTTCCATACTGCGCGAAAGCTGCGCCACTAGGGTCTTTATTCTCCGTGCCCCGCACCCATCGCTGCGTGTGGCGATTTCGGCTGCAGGCGACCGGCGCCGCCGCACGTCCTCCTCCCCCGATGGTGCGTCCCGCAGCCGCAGCGCCAGCCCCAGCGCCCCCAGCCCCAACAGCCCCAGCCAGCAGCCCTCCAACGACCCAGCCACCTCAGAGCAGCAGCCGTCGGCGTCCGAGGTCACATCTCCCGTCGGCGGCGGCGGCGGTGGACGCGGCTCCGCTGGCTCAACCTCCACGACGCCGCGGCGCGGCCTCGGTGCCAAAATCTCCGGCCGGCCCTCGGGTGCCAGTGGCAGTGGCAGTGGCAGTGGCGGCACCCCAAGGGTCGGCGCGACGCCGCGGAGGCCGCTCGGGGCTCCATCTCCCCGGGGTGCCCCGCCGGCAGTGCCGAGTGCCCGTAAGGACGCGGGCGGGGGCGGCGGGACAGGTCGTGGCAGTGCAACGGGCAACCGTCCCGCGGTCCCCCGGCTGCCGGCCTGGGCACCAGTGTCTGGAATCGCCAACATGCGGTAAGATGCATAAGCTGGAGAGGAACGTATCGTAACCGGACCACCACCACCACCACCACCCATCCCATTACTGCTTTTCTTCCGCGCTTATTTTAGTCTTGGCGCGCTAGGTAGGTAGTTGTCCGACATCATCTTCACTACGTCATCCCGAGGTCGCCGCCTTCAAGAACGCCTTTTGGTCAGTTCTACGTCTGGTACACTCTTGCCCTGGCAACAGCTTCACTCGTCCGTGGTTCGTCTTCCCCCCCGTCCCCATCACCCTCGTAGATACAAGGCAGGGAACGGGGACGATGGGATTTGGGTTCTCTTCCGGATCTGAAGCAGCTTCCTTTCCCATCACACCCCGCGGTCGCGGGACGTCGGCAGTTGGGCTTTCTCTCGATGTTGCACACACACACACACACACACACACACACACACACACACACACACACACACACACACACACACACACACACACACACACACACACACACTTCCCGCGGGAACCTTTCCCCGCCCCAGTTAGTTGGTGCGTTAGTTGGACACTGGCGGTTTATATTCCACAATTCACATGAATACTTTGGAGTTAATCGACCCTCCGCCCCTGCGACCCTCCTCTTCCTCCCCGTCCTCCTCCTCCTCCTCCTCATCATCATCATCATCCGGGATGGTCGTACCGAAGGCTGGAGGATGTGGATGAGGCGACACGTGTGGCACTGATGCTAAATGACCCAGGCATTGATCGCGAGGGGGTGCCGGTGCGGAGCCCAGGCGCAACCCACCGCGAAGAGGGAGCCGCGGCGGCCGCAGCCGCAGCGGAGCAAGCTCGGTCGCCGCAGCAGCTACCGCAGCTGCAGCTACAACCGCAGCAGCGTCACCAGGCTTCCCGGTCGCCTGGGCCCGGGGAATCGCCGCAGCCCTCTCCCGGAGCTCAACATAGCGTGCGGTCGCAGTCGCCAAACCTGGGTAACCGAGCTCGTGCATCGGATGTTTCGGAGCAATTCTATGGACAGTGAGTGCGGTGAATTGTGGAGGTCGGTGATGGTCATGGTGGTGGTCATGGTCATGGTCATGGTCATGGTCATGGTGGTGATGTGTGTTCTGTGGGGCTGGGGAGGGTGGAACCCCGACTGAAGGGCCTCTCGGTAAAGTCACACCCGGCAGTGTAGGAAGTGCCTCGTTCTGTTCGCCGAGGGCTGGACAGGCGGGGGAAGATGGAGGGCTGGGCTGTGGACAGAAACTGGAGGAGGGTAACGTGGGGTGTAGGAAGGTGCTGTGGGGCACCAGGTCCCACACAATCTCTATGCATATTCCTGTTTATAGTCAAATTCAGCTGACGACATGCGCGCACGTAAAGCTCATCGCTACTACAGTATATCTTGATCCTGTTTGCTTGCTTGGTCCTTTCCTCCTGAAAAAAGCCTCTTGCGCCTCACACCGACACACCGACACCCCTCCCAGCTCCGCCGCATTCGAGTGCCACGGCTTTTTTGCCGTGGCGGCTATCTCCGCCGCTGCGAGGGCTTCCACTGTCTGTCCTACCCTCTGTCTTCTGTTTCACCAAGGCCCGTCCCCCAGGGGGATGAGCGTTCGTTTCTCGGGTTTTCGGTGGGGCCTTGTCGCTATCGGGTTCTTACGGCACTCCCTTGGAAACCCCTCTCCTCGACCCCGCTGAACCCCGCGCCAGGTACCGCCTCCGGAAGCACCGAGAGGCCCATGGCGTACCCGACTACCGTTTCTCGCAGCCGCGCTCCTTCGGCGCACATGCTCCTCTGCAGCAGCGGTGCTTTAGCTTTGACGAGGCGCACCCGGCGATTGCGGAGCAGCACTATGCTCGATCTCCCGCGCAGGAGAGGGAGCTGGAGGTGCGGTGTGTATCTGTGTATCTGAGTATGTGTGCGCGTGCGCTGCGTATGCTATGCGTGTGGGGGCGTGCTGTGCATAAACGTGCGTGCATGATGTGTGATGTGCGTGTCATATATGCGTGATGTCTTGCGTATGTGTGCTGCGCTGTGTGTTGGACGGGCAGCACAGGCCGAACAAGCCAGAGGGGGATGGGGATTGCCGCAAGAGGGAGGGGGCAGCGGGTTGGGTTTGAGGGGGGGGGAGATTGCAGATGTAGCACCGGAAAGCAGCAGTTTAGTCCAGGGAAAGCCCAACCCACGTGACGTGTGCGCACGTGTGTGTTTTTCCTTCCCCAAGCTCCCAAGCAATATGCCTATGTAGTCTGAAGAGGCTAGCGGGCCCAGAGCTGGGTAAAACCGAATGGGGTTGTGTGTGCACCTCCGCTAGGCCGACTGTCGAGTTCCCTCCAGGGCTGAAGAGACCAATTCTGAGACGAGCCTGTTAAAATACCCGGCCGCCTGCCGCTAGCGCGGCTTCCCCCATCCCAACGTCATTCCCATCCCCATTCCACCCGTGCCAATCGGTTCTTGCATATGATTCCCACCCAGCCCCTTTGTCGGCCGGAAGCTATCTCTTTTTGACTTGTTCATAGGATTCACCCCCGTGTCTGGTCCGTCGCGTCTCGCGGGGTCTCGCGGGGTCCGCAGGCCGAGCGACGCAAGCTGTGGCAGGAGAAGGCGAGGTATGCGCCCTGGGTTGTGGCGAGGTCCATATGGGATGGGTGAATGGGGAGGTTGGGGAAAAGGAAAGAAAGTGGGAAACGCAGTGGGAAGGAAAGGGGGCTGCCGGAGGGGGCCAGGGACGCGTTCCGCTG
Organism: Volvox carteri f. nagariensis; assembly: GCF_000143455.1. Taxonomy (NCBI): domain Eukaryota; kingdom Viridiplantae; phylum Chlorophyta; class Chlorophyceae; order Chlamydomonadales; family Volvocaceae; genus Volvox; species Volvox carteri. Next base: position 1,437,076 of record NW_003307552.1, on the reverse strand, counting down.
CTCTCTAGTTCTCGCTGTCTCAGCTCCTCTCCCGTGTGCCCACAGTGCCATTGCTCCTCGTCACCGTCCTGCACCTCGCCACGGCTCCCTCACGTCACCTCCTGGCCACCCTCCGTCCCTTCCCCGTAACTTCCTCTCCTCCTCTGCAACTTGCATAATATAACTCGCCCTTCCCGTCCCACTTCCCGCGCACACCTCTGTCTAGCAATGCCCCTTCTAGCAATGCCCCTTCTAGCAATGCCCCTTTTATCATGTACACATTAGAAAACCCTCCCAACGTCTGAGCTCGCTTTCCCTTTTGGTGTTCCTAATCCCACACCTTCAGGGCCGCGATAGCGGAGGCTCGCCGGCAGTACTACGCCTCCCCACGCGGCAGTCCCAGTACGCAGCAGCTTGCGGCGGATGTGGACAGACTGGCGTCAGCGCGTGAGGCGGGTCGCGCGAGGCTGCGGGAGCTGGAGGAGGAGGGGGAGACACTGCGGCAGGCCACGCGGCAGGTGGGCGGATGGCGTGGCGGCTGGGTGGTTTGGTGTGGGGTGGTGGGTTAGTGGCAGACTGCTGCCGCAGTGTTGGCGGGAGGAAGAGTAGGTAGCTAGGGTTGGGTGCTTGGGTTGCGCCTTGTGCGACTCTGCCATGGCGTTCATTATTGCGTCTTGAAGCTTCAAGACGTGCGCTTCAAGGTTTCCAGTCTGCGGCCTTTCATTCCTGAGCCTACCTTCCCGCCCCACGTCCACGATCCACCTGTTTTCGCAGGTCCAGCGACGTGCACTGGATGCAATCGCCCGCAGCGAGCAGATGACAGCAGCAGTTGCCACCGGCTCCCGGTCCCCCTCCCCAGGCGCCTCCCCTGGACCCACCCGCTCCGGATCCCGCTCGCCTTCTCGCGTCGGCTACTACAGCACCAGCGCTTCAGCATACAGCAGAGGGGCCTTCGGACCGCCGCCGCCACACCCCAGCCTCTACAGCCACTCGCCGGGGCGTCTCCAACGACCCGCCAGCGCCAGCCCTGGCGGCGTGTACGACTCGGCGGGGCCGTCGCGCGGCGACGGCGGGGGGGGACTTTACAGCGCCCGCGCCTATTACGGCTCCCCGGCGGCGGCGGTGTTGGCGTCACTGCCGGAACAGCAGGAGTATGTGGGAGCCATGTATCGCCGGAGTGGACAGGGACAGCAGCAGCAGCAGCAGTCTCAGTCGCGGCCGCTATCGGCGCCACCGACATCGCAGGGTGGTTTCGGAGCCGCCGCGCCGGCGACGACTACGGCGACGGAAGAGGAAGCGGAGGAGGTCCTGCAGCTCCTTCAGGGAGTAGAGCGGTGGGTTGGGTGTGCTGGCCTGTGGCCGCCGTACCCATGAAACGCCCATAACCTCTCTTTATGGGTAGGCCTGCCGCCAGCCTTTCCATCTGTACCTGCCTGGGTTCTTGTTTCTGGGGCTGTCCGGTGCTCCTATCACCCATCCCACAAGGCCACCTCGTCCTCATAGCCCCTCACGCTTTCTCCGCAGGCTTCCGCGGCATGAGCAGCAACCGGCAGCCGCCGCTGGCCCCGCCGTTGACTACCTGGGCCGCGCCAGGTCCGTCGCCACCTCCCGTCAGGATCTGGGCCTGCTGGGCTCCGACGAGCAGCGCATCGCGATGGGCGCGTACGACAGGTCCCGGTACGAGGAGTACCAGCGGCAGGTGCGTGTGGAAGAAGCGGAGATGCGGCTTCTGCGGTGGACGCCCCGCGCCTGTGCCGGCAGAGCGTGCAGGGATGGGGAGGAGGGCGCAGGAAGGAGGAAGGGTCAGGGAAGAATTGAGGCCTCAGGGGAGTTCAGAGTGGGTAAGATGCAAGGAAGAAGAAGAAATGGGTCATAGAGAACAAAAAGAGGAAAAGACGGAGGATAAAGCTGTTATCTGCGTTGTTCCCTTACCAATCGTTCGCAAAAGAGACGAGATGGAGAGTGACTACCCGTTACACAAGTTGGCGGTACCTGCAAGCAGAGGGGTACTACCTGCAAGCAGAGGGAGTGAGTACTGCTTCCCTGGAGCAGTAGGAGGAAGGGGGGCCCCCCGAGCCTTGATTCACCGAAGCGTGGGCTGTCGTATGCCAGGACGCACGAGGTTGGCACTAGCTCGCCCCGAGCTAAAACGCCACCGCTGCGCACTCACTCACTCACGCCAAATACTTAGAAGTCACCTTGGTATAATCTTTAATACACTTCAGTTTTCCCCTTCTGATATGCTGCTGCCAGGACAAGACGACACACGACCTACCCGCGTCCCCCTGGGGGGCCCCCCTGGTCCAAACACACCTTGTACACGAAATTCACACAGTTCCTGTGCTCCCTCCCTCCCTCTCTCTCTCCATTCGCCAGTGGTTCGTCTTACCTCCCCTGCCCCCTCCCCCTCTCTCTGTTCCGCTCTGTTGCGACCCGGTGCCTCCCAGGTGGATATGGAGATGCAGCGGCGGGCCGTGGACGGCGACTACGACTCTGACCTGGAGCGGGACGAGGCGACTGAGATGCTGGTGCAGGACTCTGAGAAGGTGGGGCGGACAAAGGAGGGGGGGTAAGTAACGGACTGGAAAAGGGACGCAGGGAGGGGGTTGGGTCAGGTGCGGGAGAAAGGAGTGGCCGCCCCGGGTCCTGCGGGCAGCACCCTCCCAACCCCCCGGGTGCTTCCCTCCATCCTGCCCTCCTGCATTCCTGTACCCACATCCTCCATGGACGTGCGCTCCTCCGGCCTTGGCTTCTTTGCCCACAGATTGCCGCAGAGGAGGAGGCACGGCGCCGGGCGGAAGAGGTGGGGAAGGGAGAGGGAACCTTCAAATGAGGGAAGAGGGAACCTTCAAACGCAAATCGCAAAAAAATCAAAAAAATAAATTGCCAAAAAAATCAAATGCCACGAGGGATGGAAAGGAGGGGAAAGCGGCGATGGGAGGGAGGGAAAGGGTCTAGCCTTATGACGTGGTCCCTCGAGTCCCTTTCCTGTAGGGATGATACTGCCAATCAGAGGTTGCGTGTGATGGCCAACACGGCTGATTTTGATGCCTTTCGGAGGTGCCGGAAGCGCTCCGTACCCCACCTCAACTGCGACCCCCGTTCTGCAGGCCGAGCGGGAGCAGCGGGACGCCTGGATGGATGAGTATCGCCAGCGGTTTGGTCCTGAGGTGGGTTGAGGGGTAGTTGCGTTGGGGGAGGGTGCATGAGCTGGCTGGGCGGGGGGTTAGGTGGGTACGTGAGTACTATGTGTGGATAGAGACGGGATGGGACGGGTGGGGAAGAAGCCAGTTATGCCAGATTACCAAACCAGAAGGTCGACCAAACAGAGGTGCATGTGGGTGTAGAGGAGCGGGTGGCGGTATGATGGTGGGGTAAGGTGCAGCAAAGTAGGCTGGCTGGTAGGGAGGCTGGGTGGCCGAGATTGTGTAAGTTGCTGGAGCAGGGCTCTGAGATGCGAAGCAGCAGCTGCTGTGTTGTGCGTCCTCCACGTCCATGAGCACGCCGCCTAACATACAGAGCCCCCGAACCCCCGCTCGGTGACGTGTCTTCTGTGGCATATGCCTGCAGGAAGATATGCGCCCGAACTCACTTGTATTTGTTGTGTGGATTATATGTATATGTAGACACCATGTTCATGTTTGATGTGTTTTCTGCGTCCTCTACTACCCCACCGCTCTTGCGTATGGGAATATGTTTTTTTTTTTTTGTGTGTGTGTGTGTGTGTGTGTTGATACGGTTGCAGGACGGCTACCTGCCGCAGCGGCGGGTGCAGTCCGCGAGCAGTGCCGGCGGCAGCACCGCCGCAGGTGCGGCGGTGGCGCCGTCGTCCCCGCTGTCCGCACTTGCTGCCCAGCGGTCCGTGTTGTCCGATGCGGAGGAGGGGCTGCTGAGGGAGCACTTCGTGCCAGTGGTGTCACCGGAGATGCCGCTGTGAGGGGAGGGCTTTGGGGAAGAGGGCTGGAGCCTGGAGGGGAGGGCAGGGGGAGGGGGAGGGGGAGAGGGGTTAGGCAGGTAAATGCTGCGAAACAAGATTCCTCGAGAGGATATGAGGGGGAAGGGCGGGGTAAAGGAAAGGACGAACGCAGATAACTGACATGTTCCAAACGCAAGCGGCCAAAGTTGAGGGAGGGGGGAGGGGAAAGGAAGAGGGAGGAGGGGGAAAAGTGGCCGCCTCCACCACACCGTCCCGACCACCAGCCCCCGCCCAGCCCTGTGTGACACGTCCATCCCTCCTACCGAGTAAAAATGCTCTTCAAACGGCCCTCCCTCGCCTCCTTGGACCTGCAATCCAACTAGAAAGCCCTGAAACCCCGAAACCCTTACCCACAACGTTAGTTAACATCAGCCCCTCATGCGCGTCCGCTCGTGAATCAGGTCCCCCGGGGGTGGCGGCTACGCTTCTGAGGGACCCGACGGCGACCACCCGCACCGCCGTACACGACGCCGCCTGTTTTTCAAGAGCACTATTCCGGAGCCCTTCCAGTTTGAGGAGCGAGAGAAGGCCAGACCCAAACCCATCAGCAAGGCAAGAGAGTGGGCTTGCACGGCCTGGTGGTGTGCTTGCGCTGGGGCTGTGTGTGTTTTACGTATGGAGCTGTGGCGAGCTGAGGAGACAGCGGCCCTAGTGCTGTAGTGCCGTAGTGCTCGTGTGTGTCCTGTGCGTTAGAAGGGAACGCCGCGTACTCTAAACCTGCGCGCGTGTATGTATGTATGTATGTATGTATGTATGTATGTATGTATGTATGTATGGTTCTTTGGGAAGGTGGGAACATGGTTGATGAACATCTTCATGTTGTGTGTGTGTGGATGCGTGTATATGTATGTATATGTATGTGTATGTGTGTGTGTGTGTGTTCGTTGGTCCCCCAACGCAACGTGCAGTCCATGCCCCGACAAAGAGGCGATGTAGCAATCTCTTTCCGGAGATTACTCCCGTCCCCGGTACCCCCCTGCGGCCGCCCGCTGCCTACCTCCCCTCTGCCACCCAGGTCAAGCTGGAGCAGGATCTGGCCCTCCGCCGCGCAGAGGAGGAGGAGGCGCACAAGCGCCGCTTCCGAGCCAAGCCCGTACCGTCCGCAGTCATCGAGCCGCGTTACGAGCGCATGCTGCTGGAGGCGGAGGTGAGAGGAGGACGGGGAGGAAGGGTTGGGGATGAGGTGTAAAAGAGGCCCAGATGCGGTGGTGATGGTGGAGGGAGAAGGAAAGGAAAGCGCGTCACATGCGTACGGGCCTTACGTGAGTACGAGCGCCAGAATGCGGCAGCAGGGCTCCGAGATGGAGAAGGCGGGACGCAACCGCAGGTCTCGTGAAATGCATCCTCGTACACGGCCCTGTATGGCCCAACGTTGTTAATGCTGTTACAAATGCCCAGCTACGCTGCGCTACACGAAGTTGTCTCTGCTGCGCTATTTTGTGTCGTACTGTGGCTGTACTGCAGGCCAAACGGCAGCTCAACCAGGAGCAGCGACTGGATGAATTGGCCAGGTGCGGCACGGGGCAAGGCTACCTCTAGTGCCGCTACAGCTGCTACTGCTGCTGTCCGTGTTGTTATGCTGCATGGGAGGATGGGGTGGAAATTTATTGCCCATCCTCTCCACCGCACGGTGTGGGTTGCAACAGCCCGCGCGTATGCCGAGGGGGATCATGTAACCATGCAACCATGCAAAAAACGCGGAATGAGGCTGTCGTAGGTGGACCGCCGAAAAGGCCTCTCGGGATGCTGGCAGAGCGCTTTAGCGCGTACGTATTTACGATGTGTGCGCCGTACTATACAGCACCTCTTCTTACAGAGGGCTATGAAAAAAATGAGGACGCTTGATGAGGCGATGAGCCATGCCCGGATGGCTCATGAGTCATGAGGGGTGATGCTTGACCAGGATGGCCATGATCCCACGCCAGGCGGGCCCTGCGCAACAACCCGACCGTAATTCCAATCCCGTCCCACCCGCCCTGACCGCATCATCAGCATGCTTGAGCGGCCGTTCTCCTTTTACTACCGGGACAAGCAGCAGCTGGAGGAGCGCGAGGCACTAGCACGGGCGGCCAAAGACCCGAACCGCTTCCAGGTGTCTTTCCGAGCGAGAGATGTGCCGCAGAGCACCAAGGAGGTGAGCTACAGCAGCAGCTGGTGATGGTGGTGCTGCTGTAGCTGCTGATGCTGTAGCTGCTGATGCTGCTGCTGCTGCTGCTGCTGATGATGATGATGATGCTGTAGGGCACGTGTCTGGTGTTGCTGCAAGCAGCTGCTGTAGCAGCTGCAACGTGGGGAAACCTGGACCCCGGGAGCCCCGGGGGGGAAGACCGGCATACCCGGGTGCACACAGCACATGCACACGCGCGCACGCGCCCTCACGACATACATACATATACGTCCGCACCTTTACAGGTGGCGTAGCTCAAGGTGTTAGACATAGGCGCACACAATTTTACGCGCACACATGCATACATGCATCTGGACGCGCACGTGTGCCCGCCTGCACGCATCCGCTCCGGAACCGCTTCCGGAAATGCAGTGGAACTGGCGACAAGGGGTAGGAAAGGGGATTAGGGCTCACCCACACGCAACCAAACGACAGCCGGCATCTTTCCATTCCGCTCGGGGACGATGTCTCGGTTTTCCAGAAGCATAAAATAGATATACACATGTACACATACCACATGCAGTGAAGTTGCGCAAGTGACAACTTCAACACTTTACACCTTGCGGCTCAGTCCATTTAAACACACACAGACGTGCGCATGCACAGACGGTGGATTGCGCACCTACAATGCGCACCTACAATCCGCACCTACATTCGCCCACATTCGCATGCATATGCATACTTGGATGGATACACATATACACGGGCATTCTGCGCGCACACACGGGGGCCCCGCAGGAACGCTTCCGCACGATGATGTTGGAGCTTGAGGCGAGGAGGGAGTCCACCAAGAAGCGGGTGGAGGAGGCGAGGCAGGCGGCCCGGGAGCGGGCGGCCTGGGAGGCTCAGCAGAGGTGCGTTGGCTTGTCCGCCTAGGAGCTCGTATGAAGTAGGTGTTGCAGCTTTGTAACACAAGCAGATAAACTCATACACTCATACAGACAAATGCAAAGACACAGATTGTAAGCACATGCGCCGACATACTGGCCTACCACAACACAGATCCGGTCAGGTTCCATGAGACCGTGAGAAGCCGCTCCGTTGGGGGCTGGGTCCGCTCAGACTTCAGCATCACTTTGCGGCCTTTTAAAGACATAGGGCCCTCAGGCCTCCGCCTGAAGCCCCACAATATCGGTGTCCTTGCCGGGGGGTTGTGACACTTCCTCAAATCCGCATATCGTCCTGCGCACTCGGCCTCCTATCATGTTCCTCTGTCCCCATCACCCGCCAGCCGTGAACCGCGCGTCTTCACCGGTTATAGTTGTCCCGAGAAACCACCGTCTCAGATCACTGCCTGGTTTCATCTTTGCTGTTTTCGCTTCGCCTATAGGCGCAAGGCCGCCGACCGCGCCTACCGCGAGCGGCTGCGCGCCGTGGACCCCGCACTGAACCCCCATCCGCCCAAGCCGCTTGGCGCCGTGCCCGACTTCAATTCACTACACCGGCAGTTCGAGGTGCACATGGCGCAAACGCGAGCGAACGTTCGCAAGCGCGTCACCGTGCCACAGGTACCGTACCTGCGCCATGAATAGAGCAGTAGTACTAGCAGTCGCAGTAGGGGAAGGAGTACTGTTTGTGTTTTAAAAGGAAACATCCTTACGTCGAAATGCACAGCTGCGTAACCTGCAGTTCGTGTGTTGAGAGCGGCCGTAGCTGTGCACACGCAACTCATCGTCTGTCGGTTGTATATATAACTTGAACGCGACACACCGTTCCTGCTTGCTGATCTTTCGGGTCACTTTTTCCTGCTGCCGCCGCCAACATTTAACATGACAGTCATCAAAACACCTGCAATTACCCCGCCGGCGCCTTCATTGCCGTACCGTAACCGTAGGAATTTGCATTGAATGGGTCCACGCCTGATGAGCAGTCCGCCCGGGTGAGTGTCAGAGCAGTGTGAACTGGGTGGTGGTAAGTAGAGGAAGAGGGTGAACAGTTTGAGGACGGAGATGGGGTCGAAGGGGTCCCAAACACTGGGAAGTTGAGTCTGTGGTAGGAGGAGATTTGAACAGACATTCAGCGTAACATTAGGCGAGAGGATGACGTCCTGTCACCCGGAATCGGTACGGAAGTTTTGTGAAAGCGGGGAAAGCATTCGGAGCATCCGTACTTATGTGACTCGCTTGGTCTGAACCTCGAGTCAATTTGCCAAAGCCAACCGGACCGCCGGCCGACCCGATGGCATGTGTGCAAAAAAATTGTGTAAGCAGGAAATGTCTTACGGGGAGGGGAAGAAACCCAGGGAGGTTTGGATCGCATTGTGCACCACCTGGGCCCATTAACTGCGGTCTCCATCGCCGTTGGGTGTGCGTGCACCTTGCCCGTATGGGCACTCGTTACACCTCTCTATCTGGGTATCGCAACCTGGAGGTGTAACACACATATACACACACACACGCATCGTGCCTCCGGTACGGAGGGTATTACGGTGTCCTTCACCCCCGCGCACCCTTTTTGCTACTGTTCTGTCATAGGCCCGGAAGGCGCAGGAGCGGCGACAACGCATCATCCTGGACATGCAGGTACGTTGGTGTTGCGGTGAACTAAGCACGTGGGGTGGGGGAGCGCTATGCCGGCCCTGCGAGCCGGAGGATGGGCAACAAGGACAACAACCGGGAAAGGCAGTGAGACGAGGCGCAGTCGGGCGGCATCTTGGTAGATGACCCGCGGTCAAAGTTTTGCGGAGAGTCCGTGGTGGAATGGTGACCTCCTGTGGGGTTGTTGTGCATTGGTTTGCAAACCTGGTTTGTTTGTTTGTTTGTCTGCCTTCCTCGTTAACGCCTTGCTGCTGCTGCTGCGGCGGCGGCGGCGGCGGCAAGGGTGGCTGCAGCTGCAGCTGCTAGTGTGCCAGATTACGCGCTGCAGGATTGTGCTCCATGAACTCGTCCTTGACCCGCCGGTTGGCATCTAACCTGTCCTGCACTGGCCGTCTGTTCTGCTGCCACTCGCTGTACCGCCTATGGGCGTCTGCACCTCTCCGTTCGCCCCGCCCTCCCCAGCTGGATGCGGAGCTCCTTCCCGAGACTCGGTGGCCCTTCAAGTCCGCACGTGGCAAGGTGGACGGGGACGGGAACGGGCGTGGCAGCCGGAAGAACCAATTTTCCTTGCGTGTGGAACACACACAAGACACACACGCCCAAGCATACACACACCAGCACAACGGTGTGACGGGCGCCTTGGCACTGCAGCTGCTGCAGCTGTGCTGACTAAAAAGGAACACGGTATTGCGGTACTTACTTACTGCCTAAAAACGTATATCGGCTACCGCGCCTGCACTGGTTTCTAGCTGCGCCCCGATGCTAGGAGCCCCTTCTCCCTTGACCTCATGATCCAGGCCTCATTTCTTGTGCCCGATCCTGCTTGCAAACACGTTATCTTCTCGTTGTCCGCTGTAAAGCTCCAGGGGCATTGTGTCCTACGAGCCTCCGATCGAGCGCCCGTGGTGTGGTGTATTCAGGTCCGGTATCTTTCTAGACGTGTCGTCTATGATGACATGTGTCTCCCCTTTTCCCTCCCTTCTTTCCTTTCCCCAGGTGCGCCGGACGCCGCCGCCGCCCTATCTGGTAGAGTGGATGATTAACAAGCCCCCGGACAACCGAGCTGCCAGCGCTCGCAAGACCTCCACATCCGCGGCCGCGGCAGGCGGCGCATACCGGACCCGCGCAGAAATGTATGGCGTGGCTGCGGGGTGCGGTCGGATGGGGCGCAGTGGGGTGGGATGGAATGGGGTACAGATTTGTATCTCTTCACCGCTCTTCACCTTTTGTTTCGTCCTGCACGTTGCTTTCCAGTCGTTTCCGTCCCTTTTCGTAAATATCCCGTTCACGGCCATGTTACTGATTTTCCCTCGTTTCCTCATGTGTTGCGGTCCCAGAGAGGTAGCGGAGCGTAAGGTTTCTGAGAAGCTGCGCAGCGAGGCGCTGAAACGGGCGGATCGGCTGCTCAAGGCCGCGCAGGCGCGCAGGCAGCAGGAGGCGGCGGCTGCAGGCGGCGGCGATGGCGGCGAGGAGTTTGGTTTGGCAAGCGACGTGGCTGCGACGGCAGCGGGTGGCGTGGAGCCCAGCGATGCTGCGGGGTCGGCTGGCCGGGGAGGTGCGCAGCGACGACGCGCGGCGGTGGCTGGGCGACAAGACAACCCTGAGGTGTACGTGGAGGCACGGCATGCGCAGGTAGGCTTGTCCTTGGGAATTTGCGGTTCCCAAACTGTACCCTTGATTGTAACCCTGCTTGTCCGCGCGTCCGTTCACGTAGAGGGTTAGGTTCCTACCGTATTTGTCCCAAACTCACGCCGCATGTGGCATCACTAATCTGATCGTGTCGTCAGATCTGGCCTTCCTTGAAGGGAACCATCCTCGTCTTCTGAGAACGACGTGCGATCTGGATAACCGGAACACCGATACAGTACCGACGCGTAACGCTGCTGCTTATTATTGTGCTGCTTTTAAATGCCCGCTGATGCTGTTGCTCATACTGCTGATGGTGCCGTTGCTGGACGCAATTCCATTGCGTTTTGCATCGGGCTTGCACGTTCCGTAAGTTGGGTTGTGCATCGGATGCGTAGGTGGAGCGGCGCGTGCGAGAGGTGGTGGAGGAGGCGTTGCTGGACCAAGGCATCGAGGCGTACCGCTACGTGGAGGGTATTCCCGGCGACAAGAAGCACAAGGGCGCCAGAGGCGGCTAAGGGGTGGCCTACGCGTGTATAGAGGTTAATGTCGTGAGGAAACAGCCCTGCACGCCGCGCCGTCTCCCCTTGGCCGGTTTACATTTTGCAGTTCACCTCGGGTCTGGGGGTGCATGTGTGCGTTCGTTTCCTCGGGAAGCCGGTTCCTGAGAAGGGACGCCCCTTGTGGGCCCTATGCAGGAAGCGGGCGAGCGGAGCTGGCACGTATCCGCCCATTATACAATTATCAATGGCCCCCAGATGCCAAAGGCTTTGGATTAGAGGATGTAGAGGCGCCTCAACATGGGCGCCTTGTATTTTCAATACTTAAATATAAAGTGATGGTTGCCTCCGGTAACTTGGTTACCAGCACGTGAAGATCTCCACATCACATGTTTATAGTTTGTACAGCGTTTTCCGCTGCTTTTTCATATCAGGCAGGGCCCAGCAATCTTGTTTCCTCTATAGCTGCACTTTGTCCTACATGCAACTTTGGTGGCGTACAGGCAAATATTATAGCGATGTCAAGATATGTGGACGTCAACGGGGTCTCTGTGTGGGGGACTTAAGCGGCTGCTCCGGAAGATATGGTACCTCTCCCCGTCTGGGAGGGCATGTCCCGTGAGGTGATAGGCTTCTAACAGCTTTCTTAAGCAGTGGAACGCTGTGCGATTTTATGCGGAGTAGGATGCACAGTGCTCATTAGAAGCTCGGAAGATGCTGTAGTCCATGAACCTGCTCTACTTCGTTTCACAGGAAAGGAGAGCATTCAGCATGGCAGCTGACTGTCTGTAAGAATGATGATGCGTCATTTATACTAGAGTAATCAACCGTGCTCGCTATGATGCATAACGGAAGACTCTACGTGCTTTAGCAGAGCTAGAGAAATGTTCAGTATGATAATTTCACTTCATATCTGGTAAAGGCAAGTGCCTTTCAAATATTCGAGTTATGCGCCTTTGTGAGCCGTGCTCGCTGATCTCTTTAGTAAAAGGCGAAAGAGATATGAGACTCGTGAACGGCTCAGCGCTGTGAGTCTAAATCGTATTAAGCAAAGACCAATCCAAATACCTCGTCCTAGCAGTATCCCCCGTGGCGATGGTGGGTCAATGCTGTCAATGAGCCCGACCTACGCACTATTTTTCATGTCTTTGACTGGCGAAGTGCACGTTCCCACAATGTTCACCGTTAAATAAATTTTCATGCGGACTGGAGTCGGACAGCTCGCGACGCAGGCATTCGCAGGCACTTTGCAGGGCACGCATGCACAACGACAAGCAATGACTTGACCTCGTAATGCGGGATTCCCCTCCGACGCTGCGTCCTTGTTTGTGTCGCCCATTCCATGCCTGCACTGCTATGTACCGCTGCTCCCCACGCTGCTTGTGTGTTATGGATGCCACCCCATGCATGAACACGGTCTGGATAATTTCCCGTCAGCCTACCAGACCATCTTTATGCATGACGGGGAGGAAGGCGAGAGGCTGAGCATGCGAAGGACTGCTGGACTGCTGCCATTGCTACTTAGGGTTTGGCCCTGGCCCTGGCTACGCTTCTTGATGGCCGCATGCTGCGTCTTTTGCGTTTGTGAAGGACCAAACCGAAAGGAAACAAGCCAGCAGTTGGTGGTTTAAGGAACAGCGAGGGGCTCGGCAGCGCGACCGTTCCCCTGAAATGATGCATGGCAGCAGGCAAACAACTTGGAGACGAGGTAAAGAGGAGGAGAAAGAGAGAGGAGAGAGATACGGGGAAAAAAGCTCCACTCACCCCATCCTGTCAAACCGATTTCGTTTCTTACAAGCTTATCCTTCTTTCGCCATGCCAAGTTTACATACCGGCATTCACGCTGTGGCGCCGCCTCTGCGTTGCCCGTCCTTCCTTTCCACTCATCTGCCCATCGCACCCGTGCGTTGGTGGTCATCTTCCCCCACAGGCACAGGCACGTGTTTTCACGGGGCACAGAAGTACGAGACACCTCCCAGCAGGGTATCTGATATCAGGTGCTCCGTGTGGGCCGTGGACCTTGACAGGCCCACCGTAACAAAATTGCCTCGGAACAGCCCCCAATCTACATCCCTGGACACGGTCTCCGTCCCAAATTTAAACACAAATTTGTTCGACGCCACAGCACCGTAATGACGTGTGCAACGGTCGGTCGATCAGCCACAGCTCACCAGTCATTCAGCCTGCTGGTCATTTGCTCGTTTGATCTCCCGACTATGCTGCGAAGCCCATGCGGCATTCCCTAATCCGGGCCTGCGAAAACAATGTACAGCGTATTTTTGACCTCTGAACATCATCATGTGTTCACGTCGTGTCCTTAATTACCAGGAGCAGGAAGCTTTGCCCTGCAAGCCGCTGTGCAGTACGACATACAGTATGCAACGCAATCACCACAACCAAACAGGCAAGCTATCCTTATTGAGAAGTGCGCATGCGAAAGCTTGAGCCAACGTTTTCTCCCCAGCCTCTCAGTGCCCACTTACGAGGTTTCCGACTGGGAAAATGGCCCCTAATTAAGGTCTCATGCATGGCGCTACCATGCCCGTTGCGCATATGCAAGCAGGGGCCCATGCCACATACACGGCCATGCATGCATGCATGCATCCAAATTTGAACAAAATGACCCACAACATCCAGGCGGCCAGGACAGGACAGCACAAACGTGGCTGTATGCGAAGTACCCCTTCATGACTGCAAGACGTGTGAACCAACCAGCCAATGTACCAACGAAGCAATGAATCAACCAACATAACGAAGTAGAACGACTCCTGCGGTGTACGCTGCATTTCGGGCGTCCGCCCCAAGGTTCCCTTGCGCTGCCAATTGTGGCGCCAACATGATGCACACCGCAGCTCCGCACAATGACTGGGCAACTCTGCCGCCAAGTCAAAACCCGCGGACTCACCCACGCCCAGCTCGCAACCCTGGCCCTCCCCCACACGCTTAACAAGTAACACAGCACTGCAGCGCTGATAACCTGCGAATGGAGCAGTGATCCTCCGCTCTCCAGGGGCTCCCCGCAGTGCGGAATAATAAACCGCGGTACGTCCCGATCACTCAAGAAGTGAGCTCGACACCTCTGTGAACACCATAGCTGTCATCATCCAAAACCAGCCCAAGGAGATCCTCGCGACGCATCAAACAGCAAGAGATACGAAAGAAAGGCAGCAAGCACACCATCTGTTGGCGCAATCGTCACATGCGTGAGTGCATTGCCACGTATAACGAGGGAGGAAACGGCGTCCACATGCACCATCCATCCATATGTGACTCATCCATACATTCATGCGCGCACGCATCCGTACGTCCATCTTCCCACTTATAAGGAGGCGGATGTCCGCCGAGTTCAGCTGTCTCAAATGCTGCACTGTCAGACGGGGGCGGTGAAGCAGCGGTGACCAGCAGCCGCCAAGACTGAAATTGGCCGGTGTAGCCAGCACAGCGACCATAAGCGGAATAGGCTGGCGGGCATCACGACTGGTCAGGTCGGGTCGCGCACATGCGATATGCGCACGTATGCATGTCCTGTGTTAATCTTCTGTGACACCGAATGCACCAATCAATCGCAACCTTCACCTCGGCCTTCCCTTCACGAGCCAGTTTTGCGAAACCACGCAAGCACACGGGTGCATCCTTGTCATCCTGCACCTTCCACATGCACACACGCGTGCGCCAAGCAGGCCAGCTGTAACAGCACCATGCGTACCACTGCATCGACCGACACCCTAAACATACACGCGCAAACGTAAAGTAGTTCCAGCTGTCAATCCAAAATCATATTTCAGTCAAGCTGCACTGCGAATGCACGCTGTTTAAGTGTAATGTACAACCCCCTGGGTCCGCTATTGAGAGCGAACGCGGGAGAGAGAGAGAGAGAGATAGAAGAGGAGGAGCGAAAAGCCCATATCACCGAGAGAAGGAGAAACAATAGGAACATCCTGCCCATGCATCCAGCGGCGCTGCCGCTGTGTGCTGTAGGGATGGGGAAGACAACCAGACCGGCCCCATCCGCTGGAAATGAAGCACACACGAGAAAAAAGCCGAATTAAGGACGAAAGGGTCCTTCTCACGGCAACAGGCCCCAATCCAAGCCTCGAGACGGTGAGGTGACTGTGGGAAAGGGCGCTGCCGCACCGGGGCTGAGTTTGGACACGGACCGGCCAGAGGCTCCAGTCTGGTGAGAGATGACCGGCAAAAGCCGGCTGACCGCACCAACACCGCCAGCCACACTCAGGCTGGTCCGGCCTGGGCTCAACTCAAAGCCGCTGTGCCTTACAACCACCGACGTCACTGCCGGTGCCGCGGCGGTCGATGTTAAGGTCACGTTATACTGCCGATGTTGCCTACACATACAGGGCGTAGGGGCATATGAAGTATGGCATTTTGCGCCCTCTCCGGCCTGGCGAAAAGTGGTTTCATTCTGGCCGGATCGGATGGCCGGATCGGCTAGGCTATCGTACTGCAAGACACTGCACAGCACAAATTGGAACTCATCCCTGGGGGCTCTAGCTCGACCGTCCCTTGCACCCGTATTGAACATCCCTTCCCTACCTGGCTTCCGGTGATGCCGCAGTGCCGTCGGCGACGGTTACAACAACAGCCACAGTTGCTGTGGCCGCAACGCCAGTGCCGCTGAAGCATATCTCCCCCAACGCCCCCATCGAGGAGCGGGCGCTGCCGCTGCCACTGCCGCTGCCGCTGCCAGCACTCCCCACCGCAGCGGCGGCGGCGGTGCCACCCGTGAACGACCTGCGCTGTTCCTGCTTTACCAGGTGCCCCGCGTGCGTCAGCGGAGCTGCGTCTCCGCCGCCACCTCGCAGCTGGCGACATGGGCTTCCTGACGCGGTCCGCAGCCCCTTAAGCTGTTGCTTGAGAGACGGCAGCAGCGGCACCGGCGGTGGAGGCGGTGGCGGTGCAGGCGCTGGGCGGCTATTGCCGGGGATACCAAGCTGCAGCGTCCCTAATTCCGATTCAGTAATGGCAGCGTCCCCACGGCGCGCCGTGGCGGCCCCAGTATCGGAGGGGCGCTGGTGCGCAATCAGCAGCGACGGTGCGTCGGCAGAGAGTACCGGCGGCGGTGACGGCACGCGAACACCGCCAGACAAGCTTCCCTGCAGCGAAATCGTCGTAACGAGGGACTTCTGGTCACCGCCGCCTCCGCCAGCGCTACCGCCGCTGCTTGACAGGACGGGATGCCCGCGGTTGTTGATGGGCTGGCTACTGTTTCCGCTGCCGGCAGGCACGCCTCCGCCACGCGTTCCAGTGGATCCATTGTGGCCACGAGCATGATGTTGAGGCTGCTGTTGCTGCTTTCCTCTTGGGTGGTGATGCCCTAGCGCAAACGGCATGCCACTGCCGCAGGCATTGCCGTTGGTAGCAGCGAGCCGCAAGATACCGCCGTAAGGGAGCAGCGGCGGCTGTGGCTGCCGTACAGGTAGCTGCAAGGTCTGGCGCCCGCCAGGCGTGGAGGCACTTCCGCCGACGCCGCTGGCTTGCAGTTGCTGTTGTTGCTGCTGTTGCTGCTGTTGCTGTTGTTGCTGTTGTTGCTGTTGTTGCTGCTGTTGCTGTTGTTGCTGTTGTTGCTGCTGTTGCTGCTGTTGCTGCTGTTGCTGCTGCTGCAGTTCCAGCTCCAAATGCAGGACAGAAGGGACCCGCAGCAGACGCAACGTTGGCGGCGTCTCCGACCTGGGCAGTATCCGCGGCTCCAAAGACTCGCCTGCCGGCCGCTCATCAACGTCAGGCTCAGGGGCAGCATCGGTGTCGTTGTTGCCGCCGACCTCGCTGATGGCGGAAGTACCGCCTGGCGGGAATGCCAGAGGCTGGTATGTGCGGTGTGAGACTATCGGCACAGGCGAAAGCGCCTCCTGAAGGGGCGGGCTAGGACAGCCCGTGTAGTCAGCCAGTTCTGGCCCTTCTTCCACTTCCACGATTACCTCCGCTTCCACTCCACCCCCAGCCGCTGCCTCCAGCGAAACTCCGGGCTCCATCTCCACGCCTCGGTGCGGCTCAGACGACAGCTGTTCCACTCGGCTCAGCTGCGACCGCAGCTTCTCCAGTCGCATGACATGAGACTTCACGCGGTCGGAGAGGAGATGGGCCTGTGTGGCGCTTGTGCTGCAGCCAGAAGCGGCTGCCAGTTCCTGACCATCCCGTTGCTGAACTTTGCTATCGGATGGCGTCCGAGCCATCTGCAGGGGCAAGCGAGACGGCAACAGCAGTGGTGCCGTCGCCACCGCCATGGCCTCCACCTCCTCCACCAGTGGGTTCCCAAGGCTGCATGGCTGCCTGCGCCAGTGCTGTGCAGCCGCGCTGGGGGACAACAGCTCCCGACTGTAGCTGGAGCTGCGGTTACGGGTTCCGAAACCCATTGCGATGTGGGTCGCCGCGTTGTGGGTTGGAAAAACCGACGGGCTCATCCCACTCATTGCCAGCTCCCCAGCTCGCAATGAGGCCGAGTAGGTTCGCAGACCCAGGAGGCCCAAGTCAGGATTTCGGGAACCAGAAGGAGTTTCCGCCATGTGATTTGGGCGGCAGCGAGAGATGCTGTGCCTGCGGTACAAGTCGCTGCAACCGACCGTGTCTTCACCCTTGCGGCCGCGGTGGTGGTAGTCATGGACGCCGTCGCCGTCGCCGCCCGGCAAATCGGCACCAGTGGGACTGCTGGTGCTGCGGGAACGCCTTGGGGAAGCGTGCGGCGAGATGCAAGGTGATCCAAATGGCGAGGAGCGAGGTGAAACGAGCGGCGAGGGGTACGGAGAGCTACCCGAAGGCAGACATCCGAGGCTGAAGGGGTATTTACGCGGTGATAAAGAGAGCACACCGTCGTAGGTTCCTCGCCGAATAGGAGCCCTACCATGACGTATGGGCGCGACTAAAGTTGCTAGGGCCGCTAGATTTACTTTGTAGTCAGCTCCCGAACGCATGCACAGCCCCATGGGCGACTCAGCGATGGGCTCGTCAACGGGCTCCTCGTCGCTAGAGTAGCCATCTGCTTCACCTCCAGCTAATTTCTCGCATTGTGCTGTAATGGCAGGCTCGGTGTACCTGCTTCGCTGTACAGGCGTTACACGCTCCGCTGCAAAGACAGCCTGCGTGCTGCTGATTCGCTCATGATATAGCCCAGGCTCTACTTTGACGACAGCTCCAGTGCTGCCACTTTCCAGGGTTGCCCCACGTGCCGCCGTGATAACCGCCGCAGCGCAGTTGCTGCGCTGCGTAAAAGGTCCATCTTCCGCTGCGACGAGAGCTCGGGCTTCCTCGCTTTCTCCTGTTAATTGTCCAACTCCCCCTGTAGAGTTAGGCTCGATATCGCTGCTTTGCTGCACGGCGGTTGTAACAGAGGTCCTTGATTTTACTGCCAGCTGAGGGGTGGGCCTGGCCAGCTGCGTATAGACGTCCGGAGGACTGTACGCAACGCCTTCAATATGAGCCTTGATAGATAAATTGCGTGGACCTGAGCTTTGGTTTGGGCTTTTGCCACTCCGACTGCCATGGATAGGCGCTGCGACAGTTGAGGCCGCAAGCGCCTTCGTTGCATGTATGCAGGTTTCTGGGTAATCATTAAGGACAGCCACCGGCTTCAGAAGCAGCTCCCTCAGTTCAGGTCTTCTCTCCAGCACAAGCGCAAAAAAGTCAGGGCACATGTCCTACGCAGCGGACACAGGACTGGGTCACCGTGCCCAGATCTTGACGCCTACATTGGACCTGTGACATTTGCAAAAGAATTCGAAAGCACCAGGTGCAGACGCCATGGAGCGTAGCAAATCACTTCTTGGGCATGATCGCTATCCATTATGTTACATGATGCAAAATATTACAGTTAAAAGGGAACTACCTCAGTTTTTCAGGTCAATGTTGCATTCCAAAGTGTACGATGTGCGTTTGTTCAGCATGAAGATGCATAGCACAGCATCAGCGAAGAATGCGTGAACCTTAGTTTCGCCATGTATACTACAGTTTTTTAGGGTTAGAATATGTTTGCTAGGCATTGTTCCTACCTTTGCAGGGCCCTGGGTATTCAAGGGAAATTTCTATCTAAGTTCAATCTACTTATTAGCGTGTTAGCTAGACACTATATCTATGTGCCCTAAATATTGGCTTTACCTTCCGAACGTACCGGACGACTAGGCATGTCGCCATCCGTCGCGGGCAAAACTTCCAACACCGAGTCGCCCGAGTCAAACTGCCTCGCAGACTCGCCTCTGCCGGACTCCATTCCACAAGCCACCAGAATCCCAAGTCCTGATTGTCGCGCCTCGCAGACTTTGCCACGCGCCTCTTCCCCCACAATCCTCAACGATGCGGCCTCCAGTGCGCCTGCCTCCTCCCTTCCCAGCGCAACCTGTAGCCGTCCCACAACCGCTGCCGGGCTCTTATCTCCAAAGGGGCCCCCCTGGCAGCACCACAACTCCTCCCTCCAAATGCCCACAGGCCCGCTGCTGCTTTCTGCAGTTGTCCACAGCGGCACCACGACGCTCGCCGCCACCCAGCCCGCCGACCCGTCCGCCTGGCGCACTCCATCCGCACAACTCCATGAAACCGCCTTACACGCCTTGCTTGGGCCCCGCACTCTCCTAGCCAACAATGCGCCCACCGAAACCACCGCAGCACCCGCACAGGAACTCCGGGCCTCCGATCCCACATGCTCCACCACCACCTCCAACACCACCAGTAGCATTACTACCACAACTACCGGCGAGATCCTAGCTGCCGCAGCCGCCCGCCTGATCCGTCAAGCCAGCCAAGATCCACTCGCTCTGCTACGAGCGCAGCAACAGCAGTCCCAACAGCAGTCGCAACAGCAGCAGCCTCAGCAGCCTCAGCAACAGCATGATCGGCGCAGTAGCGAGAGGCCGCTCCTGCCACCCTTTCGAGTACCCTCTCCGTCTCCGCCGCCCGTGGCCTCGGTTCAGCTTGGAGCAAGCCCCGGCAACGTCAGCAGCAACCCGCACCCAGCAGCAGCTGGGGAGGAGTCAATTGTCCCATGGGACACTCCTGGCCGTGAACACCCCCTCCCTGGGGCCCCTGGCTATAAGACCCTCGCGCCCCCCGCGCTCACCCTGGGCTTGCTCGCCTCGGGGCTGTTACTGCCGTACACAGATTTACGGCGTCAGATGGGCAGCCGGAGGATGCCGTCAGTGTTGCTTGAGCAGCCGTCGGGCCGGAGGGTGCCGCGGGAGGCGATCGCGGCGCCGCCGCCTTTGATGATTGCCGGTGGTGGCAGGTCGCCGTCCAGGATTACGTAAGTGTTGCGTTATAATGGGAAACGGCACCTGAAGCCTCTGCTAAAGCGTTGCCCATTCTTCACGCCAAATTGCATAGCGAGCCAGCAGTATGGATCACAACCGTGTTCATAATGGAAACGGTCCTAGACGTTTTTGAGTGACGCTGACTTCTTGGTTGTTCACTCCCCGGCCCTGCCTGCATCCCGCAGGGAAGCCTACGCCGGGCCCCAACAATCCCACCCCCATTCCCACCCGCATCCCATCTCCGGAGCCTTCGCATTGGCCCCCCTGCCCACCCCCTTCTCCACCGAACCACGGGTTGCAGCCCGTGCCGACATCGATGCCTATACCTCGCCAGGCCATGGCACCCCGAACATCTCTCCGAACCATCACCAGCAGCAGCAGCAGCAGCTGCGGCTGCCGTACTCTCCAGCGACTGTATCCTTCACTCGTCCAGGGCCCGTGACTCTCCAACCCGTCAGCCACAAATTTCGGCAACGTGGCGGCGGCGGCAGCAGCAACCCTGGAGGCCCTTCCGCCGTCGTCTCGTCCATGTCGGCGCCGCTGCCGTCCGTACACCTGGCGGCGCCGCCGACCGCAGGGACCGCAGCAGGTGCGGCGGCGGCGGCAACTGCTGCCGGGACAATCCCTATCATAGCACATAGGCACAGGGCCAGTGCTACCGCCTCGCTGTGGGGCTACCGCCGTTCAAGCCTCGACTCCGAGGGCTCAGACCAGGGGCTTGGGCTCTGGGACCACAGCAACGTCGCCGTGAGGGTGGCCACGGTGATCCCGACCCTTGGCGTCGAGCGTGTCGACACTCCCAAGACCGGCCTCACGCACCACCTGCACACGCAGCACATGCGCCTGAATGCGGCAGCGGCGGCAGCCGGCGGAAGTGGGGCGCACGGCGGCGGCGGCCCTGCCACTGCCGCCGCAGCAGTGGTGGCGGCTGCTGCTGCCGTCGCCAAGAGCAGCAGCGTGGACCTCAAGGGCAGCCTGCGCAACCATCCACAGTTTCAGCAGTTCCTTCAACAGCAACGACAGCTGAAACGTGACAAGCAGCAGCAGCAGCAACAACAACAACTTCAACAGCAGAAGCAAACAGAGCGACAGCAACAGCAAACAGAACGCTGGCAGCAGCAAACAGAGAGACAACAGCAACTACAACCGCAAGAGCAGCCGATAGATCAGGACCAACAGCAGTTGCAGCAGCAGCAGCCCCCACTCCTCGTCCGCTCCATCTCCGTTGCCGCGACGATGCCGGGCACGGTGCACTTCACTCCGCTACCACAAGCCCCCCTGGCCCCGGGTGCTGCTGCACCGGTGTCGCCCAAGTTTACCCGCGGCGCGGCGGTGCCATCAGGCCATGCGCTCACGCTCAGCAACGGCCTCGATTCGCGTCCTTCCACCTCCCCCCCAAGCTCCCCTTACAGGTCCTCTCCGCGGTCACCCGGCCGGTCATCCCCTCGATCCGCGCGGCGGCAGACGCTCTCCGACGGCACATCCACCGCAGCGAGAATGCAACCCGAACAGGCAGGCGCTCCTGCTGCTGCTGCTGCCGCTGCACCTGAGGCCGCAGTTCCGATCGCTCTTGCGGCTGCATCAGCAGCTTCCGGGGGTATGGCGGTAACAGCAGTCACACCCATGAATCCAGCAGGACTGGTGTCTCCTGATGGTGCTACACCCCAGCCAAGCCGCCAACAAGACCCACAGCAGCAGCGTCAGCCCAAGCAGCAGCAACCAGCCCAACCAGTACTTTCCGACCAGGAACCAAACCGCGCCTCCGGTACTGCAGCAGAACCGTCACCAATGGAAGCGGAGCCTAACGGGGTGAATACTGACAGTGGCAGTGGTGGCAGCGGCACCATGCACTCTCCGGGTAAGGCCGCGGCTGCATCACCGCTGGGCACATCCCTGCAGAGGCCCCTGCCATACAGCGCTGCTGCTGACTCTCCAAAATCCCCGACGGTGGCGCATGCGTCCACATCAAGTTCGTCGGCGGTGGCCCGTGGTGCCGCCTCTCACGGCAGCGGGGCTAGCGGCCGCGGCCACGATGCGCCTGCCGTCGGACGCTCGCCCAGCAGGCTCATGGCTCCAGGGACAGGGTCGGCGTGGAAGGAAAACGGCGGGCTGGCACTGCTCAACCTCCACGGTCACCAGCAGCACCTGCTGCAGCAGCACCTTCAGGAGCTAGGGGCGAAGGCAAAGGCGGGGGCAGTGGTGGAGGCGGAGGCCGAGGCGGAGGCGGCATTGGCGGCAGCGCAGACCTTCAGTCTGCGGCGTACGGCATACAACGACTGGGTGGACGGCATTCCGCTGGCGGATGCACGGCGCGGCGCAACAAACATGGGTGTGGGCGGGGTTGTGGCGAGCGGATTGGAGGGCAAGGCAGTGGTACTGAAGAAGCAGCCGCCGGAACGCGGTACGGCGCTCTACTTTAAGCCATCCAACAGGAAGCCGTTGCTAGGGGGCGATATATTGCATGTATTGTAGGGTTGCATACTTTTGCAGTAGGATTGGCTTGCAGGACTCGCTGGTCATGGTTGCATAGTTCCCAGCATTCAGGTCATGAATGAGGAAGCGGGGCGGGGCCCATACTGCATGAGAGCAGGTTAGAAAGCGCATTAATGAATAACGTGGCGCGAAGACACGGCCTCACATGGGAACCTACGTACGTTCTGGTGGGGGCCATTCGCGCGGCCCGCACAGCTTAGCCTTTTCGCTTGCAGCTTTGAGTTTTAGGCATTTGCAGCATGCACACAGCGTGTTTCGAAGTGCGTTCTCATGCTCGTCGCTGGTTCACCTTGCTGCCCCGAAGCATCATAGCTAGAGCTGCTGGTGCATTCATGTATCGTTGAGCATGCGTTTTAATGTTACATCTCAGCAACCTTTACCCCCGCCGGGGGCGGGTCGGCTGTATTAAAGCATATCATGCCGGGGTTCGGGAACCCTGGCCAAGCGTATGGGGTTTGTGAAAGCCATTCCATTGCGGGGCTGACCGCTGCTTTACACTTGATGCTGAGCCAATGACTTAGCGGCGCCATGACGTAACCTTGTCCTTACCACATGAACTGTTCTTTTGCGACATGTACAATTATAGCTGCCACAAACTGCTAAAGAGCGTGAAGCTCCGTGCTGGTTGTGCGCTTATTTGGGATTCATTCCTACACTCCCCGGATCTGCAGCTGCGGGATTCATTTCTCCGCTGATATCCGCTTTAGGAGCAAGAACTGAGTGCGGGTCCGCAGCGGTTTTATCATAATAAAGAATATTGTCTATTTGAGGAACCACCTTGACCTAATAGTCACCAGGTTTGTCGTTAGGTGTCCATCCTTTTCCTGGGGCACCGTTGGCTCGCGTCTCTTAGTATCGCTATGCTAACGGTCATCTCGAGGAGAGGGGTGGGATGCTCTTAGCGGGGGTAATAGCCATAGCAGCTGAAGGGAGGTTGGTAGACGTAGTGCTGTCAGGTTGCCTCCGGTTGCTTCCGTTGGTGTGTGGACGATTTCTTTCAGCCGATTGATGCAGTTTCGCAGGGTCTCCTCTGGCATCATCTGGGTGTGTTGAAGCTGTCCCCAGAGGATAGGTCGTCGGCCTGTCATTATCTTCTTGTGGCGGGCGTCCAGAGCCTTTCATATAGATTGATGACATCGGGGTTCACGGGAAGCATGTCTCCATAATCATCATCATCATCGCTCAACGGCTTGACGAGGACAGCTCGTGTTCAGCGTTCAGCTTTCATCACGTCACACGAATGATTCATCAGAGCAGCTCTAGCCTTAGTCGGCCATAATGTTAGCTTTGGACCTAATAACCAGTCACTGAGCGATTCGTCAGTGACAGCCACTTACTGTACACTGGGCGAGTATGGGTTTCCATCCCGTCACTTGTAATTGTTGCTCATAACCTGATGTAATCCTGAGCTGTACACTACGCCTTGCCATGCTTATTGCTGTGGAGCCGTTACTCGCGCGTCACCCGCGCATTCTGCCACACAACTGAGGGATGCTTCCTCTGCCACACCCGGATAAGGGTAGAGATGCAGTACAGACAGAAACACTTCAATTAATCATATGTTCCAGTACACATACATGCAGGCATACACATTCCCCTCCACAATTACCATCCCAAATGCATGTAGGTAAGAAATAAGGTAAAACTGCTCCAGGAGCTGGGGTGTGTGTCAATGTGGCTCGCGCTCTATGGTTGGATGTTCCCCTGCCTTAGTCACCAGTACAAGGTCCACGTCGAGTATCCCTGGCCCTCGCGCACGGATGACCTAAGCCTTTTTGCGATGTCGCTACGACGGTTGATGGGCTTGCTAAGGGCGCTGCAGGAATGGTCGGATATGTTAGGCCCTAATGTCAATGCACGGAAGTGTGAGCGCTGTATAGCTGCTGTTCGCTCACCTCAACGATCACTCCTTTTTGCGGAAAGGATCCTGAAAAGCTTAATCAAAGAGAGGTACCAGGGAAACAAAGCGAGGCACCTGTGAGTGCTGTTTGGAAGTAACTGCGCAGCCGTCTATTGTGATCAGCGGTTGCAATCGAAGTACAAAGAGTGTCGACGACAAAGTGACGGCTCGTCTGACCGTGCCGACTCTTCTGCCTGCCGCATATATGGTGATGTTGCGCTTTTGCGAGCAGCGGCACATTCCATTGCCTTTGGTAGACTTTCGTTGCGTTTCATAGCCCTCGCGGCCGGGACACGGAACAACTGTTAAGCTTCTGGTCGCTATCCCGCTGCACGTCCCATCGATGCCCCCAGCATATTAGCTTTAACGTAAGGAAGTCACTACGGTTTAGCTATACTATGGATCTTTAAATCGCGGCGCAATGCCGTGCCACAAAGTCCATTGGACGCAGAGAACTATTTATTGACATTAAGTCATGGCCTCTATTTCCAGGTATACCCACGAGCCGGTGTGCTGTCGTGCCTTCCGTCTCCCTGCACTTTTGGGATGCAATACCACTTCTGGTGATGGGCTCAGATTAAGGATGCCGGGAACATGAATGGTCACATGGAGACTGTGATATCATCTCCACTTAAGATCCTGGCCAGAACCCCTCAGTTAGCGCCCTTGGTGCACGTTATCGTTAGAAATGCGGCGGGCCTAACAGGGCAATTGGTTTCGGAGTGCGGTTGTTGTGAATTTTGAAAGGAAAAAGTCACAGCTGGGGTTTCATTTGTATTACATATGACGATGTGGTGATTAGTGCTATTTTGCGAAGGATTCTTGGCTTAGCAGGTATCCAGCTGGATTTTGAGGGTTCCAAAAAAGCCCTTTCACCAGATACCACTCGCATGATACTTGTAAACAGATTACACTCATTCATGGTCATACAAAGTGAGATGCAGGCGACGACTGAACAAATGTAAGGCGCCCAACGGGATTTGAAAGGGCTGAAAGTCCCGCGGCACTCATGCAAGCCCACGCGGAACTATTTATAAATTCTGTATATGATAAAAGAAGAGCTGTAAACCACGTATGAATTGTCTTCGCAGGCGGTCACTTCGATGTACCCATGTGCCTTGTTAACGGAGGTGGGGTATCATTGAGGAAGGCAGACACCTGGTATGCAACCAACGCAACGCGCTGGATGCCCACCGCCGCCGTCTGTCGCGACCTCTCGGCCTGCCAAGCCCAGGCCGCCTTGGCGGTCTGTGCAGGTGTGTTTCAGCACCCCCTGTATGTGAGCTTACCTGCCGTGTCCCTCCGTAGCCCACCCAGCCGCCACATTCCTTCTTGCTCCCAACCAACCCGAGACCACCATCCGTGACGTCAGATTCATACTGCAGCTCAAACCCCTCAATCATGGAAGGTCTGGATGGTTGCGCGGATGGGATGATTAGGCTGGATGACCAATCGCCTTCCCTCCCCTTTTCGTCCTCCCGCAGGCCTCAGCGCGCCTCTCGGTAAGCGGTGACCCGGAAGATGCACAGGTTACGGAACGGCCGTCCCCAGAGCCCAAGGCGCTGCTTCAACTCGACCCAGTGTCGCAGCTGCTCTCCTCCCCTGTTTCGCCCATTCCGATCCCAGTTTCCCTAGCTCCTGCATATGCGCCAGTTCACGCTACGACCAGCCCATCTGACCCAAGCCTTGGCGTCTTCAGTCACCTGCACGGCGACGCGGCGTCGGGGACGGGCCTGGATCAGCTCAGTGCGGCCCAGGACATCCTCAGCAGTCCAGCTCTCCTGCCTGAATGGCACGCCGCAACGGCCACCACAGCCGCCCATGCATCTCCGTCTTCTAATTCCAAAAGAAACGCCCAGCGTGCCATCCCTAAAGGAAATGGGTCGTCCACATCACAATCTATATCGACGTCCGCTTCTGCGTCTCTTAACCGTATCAGTGAGGTGGCGCTCAGCGTGTTGGTCATGGCCGAGCTTGTACAGATGCTGTCGGGTTCAGCCAGGCAGGCAAGTGGGGCCACCGGGTATATGCCTCGCGGAGGCGCCGAAGCGGTGCTAGGGCTAGGGCTGCGTAGGCCAGCCTCCCCCGGTGATTACACCGCCGCGTTGGCAAGTGCGGGAGGGGAAGGGGGAGGGGAGGGACGCGGAATTCCTTAGGGCACAAATGGAGCGCTTGTAGACGTGTGTCATGCATCCTGTGACTACCTCGCAAGCTCAAACCATGGTCCCTTCTGTTCTTCGTCCTTCAGGGGTATCTGGGCTTTTAAATCGCTGGGTTTGGGTTTTCAGACGTCCTCCGATGCACCATGCAAGCCTCTACTGAACGAGCCTTTTCCACCAGCTTAACAACTTACCAGCTCCTTCGATTGTCGCTATGCGCCGTCGCTGTACCGACTGCGGAAATGGCTTAGTCTTTAACTTCGTTTCCTGAAATCCTCTGGAGCCAATCCTCCGAGCCCGCATTCACCTTTGCATGCAGCATCTCCACGGGGTCGTAGCCCCGCCATGGTGAATCCGCATTCCTATCTGCCCTGTCCCTGCCTTGCCTTCGCACCCCTGCAGCTGACTGCTGAAGAGCTCCATCAGGCGCTGGCCAGCTTCGACATCACTCTTGAGGACGTGCGTCGGGCTGAATCGGTGGGGGCCATATCACCAGAGCTGCTCAGGGGTTTCAGCCTGCGACCCACATCGAGCACACCAAGCCCAAACCCCGCTGATTCTCCTAGAAGCCCTGATGCGAGGACATCACGGCCGTCACCCGAGCTTGGGTCTCTCTATTCAACTCCAGAGGCCCCAGCGCCTGGCCCCGTCGAATCCCTGGTCAGGGCGTCCGTCAGTACTTCATCCACATTGGATCCGGTGACTGCAAGGCCAGCTGCCGACACTGCGACGAGTTTGGAAGCGGGCAAAGGGGATGTCTGGGAGCGCCTGGACCTCGGGCGTCCCGCGCCACAGGCGGCACAGCCGCCGCCGCAACAGCCTGAGTGGCCCTATACGCCGGGGCAAGGCCCCTGGGCGCGAGTCACAGGCGCATTGGAGGACGCTGCTGAGGTGGCGGCAATAGCAGCCGGCGCCTTGGGGACTCACACGCGGCGGGCACTTGACGGAGTTCTGTACGGCGCCTTCGCCCGCCCTACACCGCGCGCTGCTCTAACAGATGGTGGCGGTGGTGAGGGGTTTAGCGGATCAGGAGCCGGAGGCAATAGCAACGGTAATGGGAGTGGCGGCGGGGCTGGGAATGGCGGCCATGGCGGGGGTAGCAGCGGATCGAGTGGTGGCGGGGGAAACAAGGGCAGCAATGGCGGCGATGGCAGTGGTGGCGGTGCGGGTTGGTGGTGGAATCCGCACCTTGCGCATGTGCTACGTATGCTGGCAGCCACGTGCTTGCTACTGCCACCCGACGGACAGCTCCGCTTGTTCAGCAACTTGTGTACCTCGCTGGAGCGAGTTGGAGGAGATAGAGGCGCTACAGACGCGGCCCTTGAAGCTGGAGCCCCACGCGCTGGACGCATGGAACGTAGGCGCTCCAGAGGGCTACGCGCATCGCTTCGCCCGCTGCTTCGTCGCCGCTTGAAGGCTGTTCAGACGAACTATACGGCGGCTGGCCATGCACAGAGCGCCGAGCCGCTGTTTTTCCAACAGGATGTCTTGGAGCAGCCATCCATGGACCGGGTTGCAAGGTCTGGATGCCTGCTGCTCCAAAGTCCTAAGGTAATTTTGGACAACAGCAGCAGCAGCAGCAACGACGACCCCAGTGCGCCGGCGTGGCCGTGCGTGCCCGACGGCCTGCTGAAGCAGCTTCCGCAAGCGACGGTGCCGGAGCTGACACCATCGAACGCGCTGCTGGTGCGGCCGCAGCAACTGCCAGGGCAGGTGGCTACTGAGCACGATGCATGGCAGCAGGGCCAGCAGGGTGCGGAGCCGCATGCAGGGAGTTCTGGAGCCGGCGACTCCAAGCACTCCGCTCCGGCCGCTGTGGAGTTGTTTGCCGGTGTTGTAGCGGCGTCTCTGGACCTCTGGACGCCGGCGACTGGCGTGGCCACGGCGGGCTCCTGCGCCATGGCTATGGCGGAATCCGCTCGGGCGACGAACCAAGCGGATGTGGCATTTCCCCGGGTTGCGACGGAAGAGGAGACGGTAGCGACGGACAGCTTACTGCGAGAGTCTCCAGGTGCGGCACGTGTACATGCATGCATGGTCAAATTGATCTGTTGGAGCTATATGGTCCTCTTTACTATTTGGGACTTCTAGCTGGGCACGCAGCATGTCGCGCGCCTTTCCTGGCAAGCGGCGGGCAAAGCAGGGTACCGTTGGAACGCCAGGATGGGACTGGCTGACTTGGAGGAATAAATAATGCCTGATGCAAGGTCAACTCATGGCAGCCCGCTGCACACTTTATTGAACGAATGAAGCTCATGACGGTGGACCTTGGTCCAAAGTCGTCGTTGTATACCGTACCCCGACATTGTACCGGCCAGAGGCCTACAAAGGCCTACAAAGGCCTATAAGACCTTTCTCACCCGTGCGAGAAAGCCAGCGGTGGGGCATCACGTTTCCCGCGCAAGTAATCTAGGACCAACCGCCGGCCTCCGGTGCTTTCAGGACTGCCCTCCCGCACTGCCAAGCTGGCCTGCGGTTGATCCCTTCCTGTGCTTTGTTGCCTCATCCACGGTCATCCTCGATGCATCCCCGGGGATGCATGCCTTCCCTACAGGGGGAGCGGGCGCCACGTGGACCCAGCCCACGTCCAGCTGGACCGATGCGACCACAGACACAATCCCAAGCAGGAGCTCAGCAGCCGCGGATGACCCCAAGGGGGCGGACAATGGCGCGCTATGGATGGCTGCGTACCCGCTGAAGCCCCGTCTCCTGCCGCAGCTGCAGCCACAGGCTACGCCATGGCACCCGTGTGCTGACCCGTTGCAAGCAGCAGCTGGGCCACAGGTTGAGGAACCCCAGTCCCAGGCCACCGCGTTTCCGGGGCACGATAATCCTAGGTTAAGGCCTGATGCGGCTATGGACGGCGAGGACTCGACGCGGGACGAGGTTCCTTCTCCCTTCCGAGGCTGTAAGCCGCGCCCGCTGGTATTCCATCCCCGCCACCATGGATCCTCACGCCGCAATGCTATGGCAGCAACAGGGGCGACCAGAAGCGAGGGCGGCGAGCGTCCGATCTCCCTGCGTCGGCTTCCGGCGCAAGAGCAGAGCTTGGCGCGGGCTGCGCCCCGCCCGCCCACGGTCACATGTGGCGGCGCCACGCCAGAAGTGGCCCAATCCTCATCGTTTCTAGCAACTGCCTCGTCGGCGTGGCAATTCAGGCCGTCACGATCCACCTCTTCGTCCTCTGCAACGTCACAACGAACGCAGCACTCCCAGCTGTGCCAAGAGCAAGAACACGCGCAGTTGCGGCAGCATCAGCAGCAGCAGCTAGGGCGCTCGACGCAGCAGGGAGTGTGGGGGGACGGACAGTTATCGGGGGAGAGCAGCATGCTGACACTGGTGCTGGATTCTCGCAGGAGCACCTGCGAGAGCTTCGATCTGCCTGCTGGCACCGTTGGCGCCATGTCGCTGCTCCTCTCACAGTGCCAGGTCGCCGCTGGGGTACCGCCGCCGGGGTTTACGGTGCCGTTATCCCCAGTTGCCGCTTTCCCTGTCGTCGACACCGCTGCCCCCGCCGCCGCGGCTTCAGTCCCATTGGCTGCACTGGCTTGCGCGGCCGCCACAGCCACCTCCACAACGCCATGTGCGTTGTTGTGCGACTGTGGCGACAACACCGAAATACCCGACAAGTCTGCTGTGGGGTATGGTGCTGCGGTTTCACTACGTGCCACCGTTTTGCCCCTCGCCGACAGCTCACAGGATGGTTTAAAGTTGGCCGAGCCAGCGGAGGTAGAGGCGGCGGCCAAGCCGCATCCCGACCTGAAGCGCCGTCGGCATGAACGGCCGCCGGTGCTGAGCCCGTGCAGACATGACATCTGCCGCGACCAGGTCCTTTCCCCTCACGCCTCGTCCTCGGGCGGCGCTGCCGCCGCTGTTGCTCCAGCCGCAGCACCGGGCCCTTGCGGCGCAATCACGAGCACCTTGGCCAAAACCCCCGCTACTGCAAAAACCGGAGACTCTGCACGCGCCATCGCGGTGGCGGGCTACGTGCCAAGCAGGCTAGCAGCGGCAGTAGCGACAGGAATAACAGCACCGGCAGGCGTGGACGGAGGTTCGTTTTCATATGGCATTGTTAGGGACAACGGCCATGATGGTGGCGCCAGTGCAGCCTCCAGCCGGCAGAGCCCCAGCTCAGACCTCCCAGCTGACGAGTTGCACCTACCGGATGTGTTGGATCTTGCGGAGCTCTACCGAAGGAGCACCAGGGGTGGCGCATTGTTGGGGCCCCCGCCGTCAACCTGCACTATCACAGGCGCCACTGTGTTGGCTGGAGCCGCCGATGCCTTTGTCGCGCTGGAGGCTCAAGCATGGGAAGCAAGCGCCCATGCGTCTGCCGCCGCTGCTGGTGTAGCGGATGGCAACGTTGCCCCTGCTTGTCCTCATATTGCTGGTGTTGTCAGCCCGGTTGCACTGCGAGTCCCAGTCGCGGGTGCTGCTGCTACGGCATGCCCTGTCAGGTCAGAGTGCCCGGATGTGGCAACCTGCCTAGGGGTATTCACTAGCCCAGCCGTGACCGCTGGCGGGGTATGGCCGGTTTCACGGACCAGCATGGACGCAGCTTCTGCGGTGAACCCCACCAGCCTGGCACCTGCCAGGCTAACTGATCCGGCACGGGGAAGCCCAACTAGTCCAGCACCTGCCAGCCCAATCAGCCCGGTACGGGCCTGCATAACCAGCCAAGCACCTGACAGCCCAACCAGTCCAAGCACGGCGTACCTGCCTCCTGGGAACCTCGGAGAAGTCAGCCCCGTATCAACCGCTAACACTCATTTTGAAGTAGCCGCCACTGTCGCTACTACTAACAAGACCGATGCGGCGGCGGCCGAGGCCCCGAACTGCGTCATGGCGGTGGATATGGACAACTTGCCGGAGGCACACATTCCTGACCCGGGGGATCCCTTTCCATGCCCACTAACTGAAGCTGGGGTCAGTCAGGCGGGCCCTATGGCAGCAGTAGTGTGCACTCCCCTGGAGGATTCTTTCACTTCTGGTCTCAGCCTTATCAGCCATACCATAAAGTCCCATGCAGAAGAGTGTGAGCCGGCGGCTGACAGTGCCCTCGCACTGGCTGCCGCCCTCGCCGCGCACTCCCCGCCAGGCCCCACCGACGCTTCATTCTTGTCGATGCAAAGGTCGCCCGCGTCTGGTACCGGGCCTGCGGGCAGCGACGGCATGGCGCAGGACCCGGGTAACGACGAGATACAGAGCGGGGGTGGTGGCGTGGAGCCTTCCCAGCTGCAGCTGCAGCAAGCGACAGAGGACAGTCTGGATGGTTTGCCTGGCGTAACGGACAGCAGCCCGCTGCCGTCGCCGCTCCACTGCCAGTCCACAACAGTCATCTGCCGCGACCTGTGGGCCAGCCCTTTCCACTGCGACGTCACGGTGACAACCAGCCAGCCGCAGGGTCCACGAGCCCACGGCATCGACGGAGCAGGGGACGGTCAGCGTAGCGCCGTCAGGGTTGCTCACTCTGTGGGCGACCCCAGCCCAGAGCCGTTGCTCGGCAGCTACCGTAGCGTTCCGCAGCCTGCAGACCCCGGCACGATTCCAGAGCCTGACGTGGGCTCTGCACGGCAACCAGCCGACATGGAGAGCCAGTCAGCTGCTGCTGCCTCTAAAGATGGGGCCCTGGAGGAGGCGATGTCGGGTCTACCTGTCATGGAAGCATCCAGTGCGGGGAGTAGCAGCTCGAACTTGGCACAACCTAATACTGCCGTCATTGTGCAAATGCCCGAGGGTGCGGCCATGTCCCGCGTCGCCGTCCATATCCCTTGCGCGGCCGTCCATCCGCCAAGCGAGGCATCATGGATAGAGGCTAAAGATGTACCGTCCTTAGGCCGGCCTTGCGATGCTACCACCGCCTCTGCGCTCCAGCTGGTTGATGCCGAAGAACCTGCAGCCACGCATCGGCGCGGCACTTGGCCGTCCTACGTGCCCACGACAGCGTCCTTCACCGCTGGGAGTCTCTGTGCAGCAGAAGCCACAGAGGCAGGTGCAACCGTGGCTTCAACTTTCACAGCAGGGATTGCGGCTATGGCGGTGGCGGAGAGACCTGCAAGCACTGCAGTCTGGGGCCACGGGGTCCTAACGCGCGCGTGGTCGTGTGATGTCGATGCAGGGCCCGCGCCGCTGGGCCTTGGCGGTAGGGGGCTCTCGACACGCAGGCGGCCTCTGCAGCACTTCAGTTCTCTTCAAGGTCTGCAGACGTCCAGCTGCTTGCGGCGTGGTGGATCCTCCAGCGTCAGCGGGCAGGTAGGACGGTCCAGGGATGGTTGCGTGGAAGCACAAATGCGGGTGTGCAGCGATGTAACGAGGGATTTACAGCGCGGCACATTAGCGGAGTTCAAGTGTTCCAGGGCTTATAACGTATTATAAAGTATTCCTTAAGGACGATTTTGGAGGTTTACAAGCGCCCCACGTGATTGCACTGACAGCTGTGCCCGCAGTGCTCGTAGCCCAGTCCTTGGATGGAGTCTTGTTGCCTTGCATCGAGCGGGCTGGTGACACATGCTCCGGTGACCTGCTCCTTGTGCCATCTTCCGCGGCTTTGCCCTTCTTGCCAGGCGCTCGGCTCCGAGGCCCCCCAGCTGCAACTACGGCAGCACCATCCCTCGTCCCCAGCGGCATGCGACGCCTTGGACGAAGTGCTCAGCCAGCTGCCCCGGCTGGGTATGGCCTTTGAGCCCGGATCCGGGCAGGCAGCGACCGTCGCTGTTGAGCCAGCGGCAGTTGGCCCGCGTGCCGTAGGCAAGGGGGGCCCCTGGTCACCCACCCGGGTCGCGGCCGCGGGCACCCTTGCCACGGTACCCGCGCTAGCAGCGACAATCTGGGCACGGCTCGCATCGCCGGCGGCATCCGCCGCTGGTGGGATCTCAACTGCAGTTCCAGGATCGGCAGCAGCGTCGGTGTCGTCCGCTGTAGCTCGCCGCGCCACGTTGGGCGGCGGCAGTACCCCCGGCGGCGGGGAGGCGCAAGGGATTTGGCTGAGGACCGGCACCGCGCTGACCGCAACTGCAGCAGTCGCGCTGGTCGTCCTGCCGATCGCGGTGACGGCATTCTTTTCCAGTGGCCACTCAGCCGCTCCCGCTTCCCCACCTCGCCCGCCGCCTCCTCCAACTGACTCTGCGACGGCGATGATCCTCTTGTCCCACCCACATCATGTGTCTTCGAGTGAATCCGACCCTAACACTGATGGTGATGTCGACGGCGATATCTTCTCCGGCGATGTTGCCCTGAGCCCGCAGGCGCACGCAGAATCCGCAATCAGGATGCCGCAGCGCGTCTCCCAGGTGCTCGCCGCGGCTTCGGCAATGGCCGCTGGTGCGCGCGGCGCCGCCTGGCGCCATTTGCGTACCGCCCATCGTAACCTCTGGAGTGACCCCGGCGACTGCCCGACACTGCCCGCTAGCGGCCGACCCTCGCTGCAGCTGTTGTCGCGTCCGCCAGGAAGCCTCACCCAGTTCAGCCTCGCAGACCTGCTGCACGATCAGGCGCCCGGCGAGTCTCTTCTCATGGAGCGTCTCGGCAGTCCGTTCGCGGGGGAACATCACTCACAGTTGCGGCTAGAAGACGACCTAGCGACAGCAGCCATGATGCTAGTGGACTACCGACCGCTGCACGCCGTGCCCGCAGAGGGCCCGGCTGCTGCTGTCACCACTCCCGCTGCCGACAGCAGCAGCAATATTGATACCGACCAGTCCGCCACACGGCTGCTATTGCAAGCGGAACCTCATAAGTTTTTGCATGATGCGGACCCAGGCTTGCAGCAACTGCCAGTGCTTTTAACATGTGCGTCACCTGTGGATGCGGCGCCCTTACCCTCGTGCGAGGCCGCGATTCCTGCATCGGTGCCCGCAGCGTTCGGGGCTGCTGTAGGCATGAGCGGTGGGGCAGTGGCGCCGATGCCTCACAGCTGTCTCAGCGTGGATGGGTCGCCTGCAGCGGTGACACTGACCGCGGGAAGTTTGCCGCCGCTTTCAGAGCGGCGTGGCGACGGGACGGACAAGCATAGTGTAGTGGGCTCTGCTCCGGAACCAGAGGCTGAAATAGATGAGGGCCAGCCATGCAGCTCGGGCTGGCTTGAAAGGATGCTCAAAGGGGCCGGTATTGGCCAAGGTCAGGTCCCAGCCAGTGCTGATGTGACGTCAATCGCTGGTGGCGGCAGGGAGGTCTTCAGCAGTAGCAGCAGCCCCTCTGAGGTTGCGCTGCGCTCTCTCGGGGTGCGCATGTCGCGCGGGACTCGGTCAGCTGGTGGAGCGGCGCCTATTGGCGGCAGCCTCACAGCAGCAGCGGCTGCGTTGTCAGCAGCATCACCGACGGCGATGGCGTCAGGAACACCTCGTAAAGCTATGGTTGCAGTGGCAGCACCAGCCCCGTCAACCACAGGCTTGGCAGAGGTCCTTCACGAGCCGCCCAGTGACATCCTGCGGCTTATCACCAGCCCGCGCGCAGCTTGGAGTCAAGAGTGCCTTGCACCGGCCCATGCGCACTCCTTCTCAGTCGAGTACGCGCGCGGCTCCCCGCCGCCATCACCTGCTAAACGAAATGGCACCGTCGCTGCCGCCAACGACACCACTACTGCCGGCCCTTTCACCGCTATCAATTCGGCGGAGATCGCTGTCGGCAGCCCGTTATCGCCTAGCGTCGTAGATTTGGAGGAGCCTGTTGTGACATCGCCGGAAGAGTGGATTTTGCCAACTCGTGCTGTCCCTGGCAGCGACGGTTGCGACGACGTCGCTGCTGCGCCATCAGCCGGAGGTTTGTCCATTGAGTTCCTTCACATCCAGCGTGGCGGCTACGATGCAGATTTCCTGGAACCAACACCTCGCCTTCACGTTGTTCCTTCCCTAGTTAGCGGCGTCATTGCCTGCCCACCTGCCCGGCAGGAGGCGCCTCCGGTGTCTCCACGACATCTTGGCGACATCAGCGACACCCTTGCCGACGGCCAAGAGGTTACCATGGAGAGTTGTGGCAGTGAGCGGCTACAAGTGACAGCTGAAGCTGCAATGTCTGATTGTCATCCTGATGCCACCCCTGTGGTGCTGCCTGTGGCCGTCATTGGGTCCGCCGGGTTCGCACCCTCTGCCGCCCCCGCCACCGTTTCCGACCCGTTCACCGCAGAGATCTTGGCGGGTACACAGAACGATCGGTCCGATCACTGTCCCGGCGATGTTGGTCAGCCAGTGGAACTGAAACTCGCCCAGATGGACCACGATGGAGACGCGGCAGGAGGGTCCTCAACTTTGGAGCAGGTGGCTGTCCTGGACAGCACTCCTGATGCGGACCCGGCAGTCCCCGGGGTAGCGTGCTCACCCTCGCCAGAAGCTGCCGTTCCGTTGGGTATCATAAGCGGGCCGGCCAAGGCTGCACATGTGGACGCCGTCGCAATGATTGATGTAGTGCCAGGTGACTTGGCTATCCCGTTCGGTTCGTCGGACGTCGGAGACGCGGTTGCCGCTGCATCCATGAAGTCGGGCAGCATCGTAGGAGCTGTACAAGGCGCCGGCATTCCAGATTCCGTTGCAGCAGAAGCAGCAGCCGCGACACGGGAGGTATTGGAAGAGGTTGAGGAAGCCATCGAATGGGTCATCGAGACAGCTCTAGGAGGAGTTGTGGAGGGAGCTGAAGTCCTGGATACGCTTGTTGTCGCAGCTGATGACCCGCCCGCCAATGTTGTCCAGTGCGCCGCGTCGGCCGCCACGGCTGACATGAGAGACACCTCCGGAGCTCAGGACGCAGCCGCAGCCCTGATCAAGTCCACGGATGACGTCCTAGAGAATGAGACCTCCGCCGCTGCAACTAAGGAGAGCCCTACTGATGCAGGAACGGCAGCAGTAGCAGCAGCAGCAGCGGTCGATGATGAAACCGGCGCCACCACAGCAATCGCAGAGGCCAGGCCCGACACATCCGGCAGCACCACAATTCGGGTTATTTCCGCTGTTGACGCAGACAGCCATGCAACGTCCGCATCCGCAGTAACAGCCACCCCGCTGGCCAAGTCAGCTGCCGCGGCGCAGGCCATGACAACTGCCGTCACCGTGCAGGATAACCCCCTTTATCTGTCACCTCAGTCAGAGCCCACCTCACCACAGGATGATGATGGTGCAGCTGCTGCTGCCGCGGGCACAGGCGCGGCCCCTGAGGCGCCTAGCTTTGCAGTTCGCAACGAGCTGTTCGAGGCAACCCGGGTCAAGTCCCCTGAGTCAACAGTGCCAGCAGAAACAGCTGCGACAGTGCAGAAGGTCGCGGATGTCGATGTTGCTGCCGTCACAATAGGCAAGATGGAGCCAGGATGTGTGGAGGCGCTGGCTGCTGATGCGGACGCCGGTGCAGATCGCGACCGAGAATCCTCCGGGGACAGGGACATTGCCAGGCTGTCGTCTGACCCAGCAGCTGCCGAGACTGCGCAGGTAGTGCCAGAGGGCCCCGTTGAGCATGTGGCCCCGTTGGTTACATGTAGCCCGAGCAAAATGACGCCTTATGCTTCTCTGAAGGCAGAGGTGGGTGTGGAGTCCGCTGGTGCTCCTGCTGCTGCTGCTGCTGTGGAACCTTCCGTGGAAGAGGCTGTCGACCCCACAGCACCTGCATCCGCTGCGCTGACACAAGCCG
The DNA here is from genome assembly GCF_000143455.1 of Volvox carteri f. nagariensis. Lineage (NCBI taxonomy): Eukaryota > Viridiplantae > Chlorophyta > Chlorophyceae > Chlamydomonadales > Volvocaceae > Volvox > Volvox carteri. The sequence goes on along the minus strand of NW_003307552.1, from coordinate 1,399,883 downwards.
CCGCACACAAGGTTCATGATCAGGGTAAGAAATATGCGCTAGTAGCATGCATGTGTCATCCGCAATGACCGGATACGACGAGGGAGCATTTCACGGCACATTCATATATGCACTTGCACGTGGATACTGCTGTGCATGTCGCACTGCGTCCCGTTGATGCAGTAAATGTCGCAGAGCTTTCAGGTGGCGGGGGCCAACCGACGGCATGCCCCGCCGCCCGGGAAAACCGCTTTCCCACGCTCTCTTGTCCCCGCCTACCTAACACACCCTAACTACCTGGTACTCCTCCCAACTGTCCCACCATTCATTCATTCATTCATTTAATCACTCATTCTCAGCCATCGCCGCGAAAACTCCCATGCGTTATCAAGGTCGTAATTTGACGGCAGCACCTGCATCCGCTGCAGCTTCAGGTGATTGCGCCGCTGAGACAGCCGGCTGCTGCGGTGGCTCACATGCAGCGCCCAGCCCTGGCATACCCGGCCAAACGGAGAACGGTTTTGGACCGTCCAATAGGAGCAGCGCCTGCGGCAGTGGGGCACCCATGGAGGACGCCGTCCATGCGCAGATTGAAAATGAGGCCATCGTCGACGGGCTCGGCCCTGGAGGGCCCTGCACTGGCCAACAAGCCGGTATTGTGGAGGTCCCCCGCATCGCAGCACCCGCCCGCGCAGCTGCTGGCTGTACCCAGGCTTCTATACTTTTGAAATCCGCTAGTGTCTCCTCCGCGGCGTTGTTGGCCACGACCGCCATCGCGTGCGGTGTCGAATTGGGTGACACCCTCAGTGTACCTGCGGCTGCTGAGGTATTATCCGCTGCCAAACCGGAGCCAGCACAAACCACAGGTGACACAGAGCGACCATCAGGCATAGCGGAGGGGGGCTGGACAACCGGCCCTAGAGCTGGCGCCAAATTAGGACCGCCTGGCGTACTGGCGGCAGCACAGTACAACTCCGTGTGTGCAAGCTATGCTGAGCCCTGCCGCTCTTCACCGCACGAGTCCGAAGGTCCAAAGGCCGAAGGCGTATGTGCCGAAGGCCCGGGTTCCGCAGACGTGCCTGCTGAAGGCGCCCAAATCGCCAGGAAATCCAGCGCAGCCGCAACGGCACCAGATGCAGTTGGTCTCACCAATCGCTTATCCGCCTCGGCAGATGGAACCAACAGCGGCAGCCTGTGCACCAGCCAGCCTGCCGATGCCGATGTCGATGCTAGTTTATCGTGTGCGCCAACAGCGCACGAGCAGGCGCTGCTAGCCTTGGCCTCTACAGCCGCCGCTGCGGTGCAGACACCGTTGCTGACTAACGACGCTGATTCTGGTGCCGACGCTGATCTGCATGCCAGCGGTAATCTTGCCGTAATGGATGGTCGCTGCACTGGCGAGGCAAAGAAGTACGAGGCGCTGAATGAGGAGGAAAACGCGGTTCGTCGTGACACCGCTGGATTTGATGACGCGGATCCGGATACGGACCTAGACACCAATACGGTCGTTGATTCCGGCTCTGATGATGACGGGGAGCTGTATGTCGCCGAGTCAACGCCATTGCGGTCGCTTACCGACGGGTCTGTATTGATGGTGGCGGCTGGCAGTGCACCGCCGGACTGGGCCGCAAGGGCGGAGGTATTCTTGCTGCTCACGCCCGAGCAGGAGGCTCGCGGTGACACGCAGGAAGGCGGAGGGGACTGGGAACACGACGCGGCGGGAGATGGGGTTGCAACCGATACGGAGGATGAAGGTGATGAAGAGGAGGAGGACGACATGGACGATGACGAGCCAGGAGACGACGGCGGCGACGGCCGTTCTGGCCTCACCACGGCGCAGCAGGGGCCGGCATATGTGGAGTTGCCGCAAAAGCGCTGTGTTGAGTCGGCTTCATGGGCCCAGACTGCGGGTCTTCCGGACGCATTCCCTACGGCCAGTGTGGAAGGCTCTAACCTGCAGGCGGAAAACCTAGCACGGTGAGTCAGGCTGTCGCTTAGCTCATGTGGCGGTTGGGAGAGGTCATTTTGACGGTCCCAGGTCTACGTTCGTTGTGAAGAGTGGCTGCACACTAAATGCCCGGACGCGTCTTGGTCTCGGTTGCAGGAATGCGCCATTCTAGGATATATGGCACACACACACATACACACACATGAACTTCCATGCAGTGTGCCCCTGCACATCACTTCGCCTTCCCTAACGCTCGGTCCGGTGCCTGCGGTACTTCATACATTCCCGGTCCGTTACCAGGTCTGATCCGTCCCGCCACCTCGGTCCTCAAGGGAGTGCTGCGACCACTGCTGCGACCACTGTGGCGGCAGTGGCCGCGGTGGCCATTCAGGGCATCGCCGCCACCGCCGCCGCTGCCAAGCCGCTTTCCAGGATCCCCAAACCTCCAGACAACTCGGGGATTGCGAGCCGCACATCTCGAGCTCACTCCCACCTACCCTCTGCCCCAACATCTCTAGCCAACCCTCCATCGATCTCCCGCGTCCTTTTGTTTGACTTTGAGGCTTCCGGGCAAGGACAGGCCGCCACCTCCAACCCAGCAACAGGCCCCCGCAGCGGCGGTGCCGTTAGGCGTGACTCGCCCTATGGCTTCCTACCGCTATCAGCCACGCGAGGGCAAACCTCGTCGCGGCAGCATGGCCCCATTTCCAGCCGCGTCAGCTTCGCCGGGTCCACAGCGTCCTCGGTGGCCTCCCTGGGCAGTGGATCAACCAGCAGCCGCTTGAGCGCCGTGTCAGCATCCGCGCAGTCCAAGGCCGGGAGGACGGTGCGCGCCTGGATGCCTGCAGGCAGCTCCAAACCTCCGCGTTCCTCATCCCCCTCCCAGGGAACCTTCAGCAGCGGCGCCTCGGGGTCTGCCGCGGCAGGGCTTGGCGCCAGTACCGGGATTCACACCGAAGCCAGCGGCGCTGCTGCCCGGGGGACCGGCTTGCGGCCGCCAATCGCACCATCAATAGGTCGAATTGCCGGTGCTGGAAGCGGTGTAAGCAGCAATGGTGCAGCAGCCAGCAGCACGATCAGTACCACTATCAACGACGCTGTCCCTGTGGCTGGCACAACGCGAGCCAAGGCGCTGGCGCGCAACTTTGAGCAGCGCACCACAGTGGTGGCAGCGCCACCGCCGCTACCGCCGGGCCGTGCCATGACCAGCGCTGCAGTCGCCATGCGCTCTCGCGCTGGCTCCGCCGCAGCTGCAGTCCTGACAGCCTCCCAGTCGGCACCCGCAGGCAACAAGGCTGTATCCATGCCGTCGCCAGAGGCCCAGGCGCAGACGGGTAAGACAGCAACACTGCGGACTCCAATGCTGTGGCCCGGTTCGGCGCCCATTCAGGCAAAGCAAGGGCCAGCACCGTCATCAGGGCCACAGCCAGCGGCGCCGGCGGCGTCCGCAATGTCCGCCACGCCAGCGGCAGCGGCAGCGACTGCTTCCAAGCAAGGACCAGGTGCATCAGCCGGGGTCCGCATGTCGGCGGTTAGTCCCGTGTTCCGGAGGGTGATGCGCAACAGTAATACTGGTGAAGACAGCGGCAGCGGGGATGAGGGTTTCGGCTCTCCGCACCTGCCGCCACCACCACACTCGGCTCGTGAGGGGACGAGCGCCAGCGCCTTCGGTGCCGGCCGCTTGATGAGGGGCACCTCACGCGCATCCGCGACCCATGTACCTGCCAGAGGCGAAGCTGAGAATCACAGTACCGCTGCTGCCTCCGTCTCAGCGCCGCCATCCGTTCGCACCAGCTGGACTGCTGCGCTTAGGAACGCGGCGCCGCCGTCACCGCTGTCAGTGGTGAAGCCAGCGTCTGAGGCCGCTGCAGTCCCCACAGGAAAATCGGCGGCATCTGTAAGGGTCCCGGAAACGGCAGCCCCTGAGGCAGCTGATCTTGCGCCTGCAGATGCCTCTGCACATGAGGCTGAGTTGGAGGCCGCGTCTCCTGAGAGCGACACGCAGTCCGGTTCTGTGGAGCAGCTAGGATCGGCGCGAAGCTCTCGGGGGTGCCCCCCATGCTACCGCCCCGCCGCGCACTTCGTTCCCCGTACGGTTGCCTGCACTGCCGCGGCAGCGGGTGCCGCAGCCGCGGGTGCCGCAGCCGCTGCTGTGCCCGCCCTCCAATACCAGCCCTCCGCAGCCACGAAGCGAAACCCGGATGGCGTCGTCGCGCGTGTGGCAGCGGAGCTGGAGCGCCGGGTGTCAGAGCGGCACCTGCCGTCCCTTCCGCCGTCGTCTTTGCCGCGAGACTCCTTGAACTCGCCTCTCTCCTCCATCGGCAGCGGCGGCGACTCTTCTCAGGTGACGGCGGCAGCCGGTACCCCCCTGCATTCAAGCCAATCCCGGCGGGTCCAGGACCTCATCCGCTCACACGATGTAGCGGCAGCCGCGAGCTCAGGGCCGCAGCCCCGCCTATCACGTGTCAGCTTCTACGCTGATACCGTTACAGGCGGCGCCAGCGATGAGTCACCGCCCGAGTGCACCACTTCCACGCCTGGGCGCTGCGATTCCACTGTTGACTCCGAAGAGGCCGCCCGTCTGCAGTCACCGGCGTCGGCATCTGCAGCGGCAGGGGGCCCTGAACAACAGCCAGGAAAGCAGCTGCCACAGAAGCAGCTGCAAAGTCGACCGCGCCATTGGACGCTGTCTGAGGAGGAGGAAGAGGAAGGGAGTCCGTCCACGCTGCCGCCGGTGATGCAGCCTATGGCAGGGACGCCGTGGGCGTCGCCGCCGCAGTGCCCGCAGCTGCCTTGCGCTGAAACGCCAGAGTCCCTCCCCGACTCGCTTCGGGAGCACCGAGGAGACCCTCAGGCGCCCTCTCCATTGGTGGGCTTTGAAGCGGCGGAGTCGCCGTTGCCTCAGCCACGGCCAGTGACAGTGATTTCGGAGCCATCCGCGGAGGTGCCGGTGGCATCTAGTTGCTCTGGCGCGCCACTGCCAACAGCGCAGGAGGCTGCTGGCCAGCACCAGGGAGGCAAGGAGGTTGGAAAGGACGCGGTAGCGCAGCAGCTGCAGCCGCCTCCCACCTCATCGCGGGCGCTCGTCGAGATGGATGGGGCCCCGCAGGCTGGGCAGCATGAAGCAGCGCTGCCCGCGCCGGTCAGGGAGCGGCCGGGTCAGGTAGGGCAACCGGCAGGGTTGGAACACAAATCAGCAGATGGGGGAGCTGATACAGCAGGCAGCAAGCCCGATGCAGTCGAAAGGGAGGGAGATCTGGTTCTGGAGCTGCGGAGCGAGGAAGTAGCTGCAGTGACGGTGGTTGGGGATGAGGCATTGGCAGGAATGGCGCACTCAGTGTGCCCAGCTGATGAGAAGGGTAGCGAGCCAACTTTGGCACAGCCAGGCATTGGGGAGGAGGAGGAGCAGAGCGAGGCTTCCTCGAGTATTGGTGGTGCGGACTGGGATCAGCTTAGCGAGGGTCAAGAGGAGGAGGAAGAAGATGAGGAGGTTGAGGAGCTGGGCGCTGCGGAGGATGTAGATGTCTTAGGGCGCGGTGAGATAGGAGAGGGCGCTGGCGACGGCGGTAGTGGCGGTGGTGGAAAGAACGCGGTAGCAAGCAACGCAAGTTGCGGGCGCAGAGGCGGAAGCGTGGGATCTGCCACGGCCGCCGTTGCAGATGAAGCTGCAGGTGCCTCCTCCGCTTCCCGCGGGTTATGTGAAGGGACGTGCGGTGAGATTGCGGGGTTGCTGGGTGCGAATGAGGATGACAATGCGGGTGTGGAGGATGGGGGCGCGGCGGTTAACGATGACGATGAAGCTGGCGACGACGATGATGATGGCGACTACAGTGACGATGACGATGGTGATGACGAAGACGTGGATGTTGCTGCGCTGTCGGAGGCGCTGAGCCGCGGCAGGCTCGGTCAGGCCAGGACCTCCCAGTCGCTGCATGGAATAGACTTCACCGCTGTCACAGCCGCTGCTGGTGCTGTCGCCCGGCAGCTTTCCTCTCTGGGAGCAGATTGCCCAAGCGCAGGTCAACCACGGGCTGGCACCGCGGGGCTAACAGGTTCCAGGGGTTCCACCACCGCTGCCTTCACCCGCTACCGAGAAATCTCCTCGGCACGAGCGGCAGCCACGGCAACGGCGGCCCGCGCCGCGGTCAGTGGCACCGTTGAGGCCTTGCCTCCGTCCTCCTCCAAGCTCAAAGGCCTATCTAAGGCGATCAGGACGCTACTCAAGGGTGGCAAGAAGGGGAAGAAAGACAAGCAGCGTCAGCACGGCGGCGCCTCATCGGTGGGCGACGGTGCCAGCAGTGCTTATTCCTGTTATGACGGTGCCAGCACATTTACGGGGATCTCGGAGGCGCTATCCGCGCTGGAGGGCCTGGCGGCGCTTGATGGATTCAGCATCGCTGCCACCAGTGACACTGGCGTGTCGCACGGGAGTGTGGCCACCGCACCGCCGGGCGGTGGCGGCAACGCTGCCAGTCTGGAGCGCAGGCGGCGGAAGAGCTTATGGAAGCGCATGAAACGGAAGTTGGGAAAGCTGATGGGCCTTATCCCGCGGTCGTGGGAGGCGGCGGAGCGGCATCAGGCCGCAGCGGTGGCTCTGGAGGCAGCACTGGTGGAGGCGCGGGTGGGGGCGGGACTGCAGCTGGGCGGCCGTCAGCCGCTGTGCCCGGCCCCAGTCGCCGCAAGGAGCCGGAAGTCAGGGCTGCATAAGGAGGAGCCTGCTGCTCGGCAGGGTTGACATAGGCGCAGAGAAGAGAGCGTTGAGTCCTGTGGCAGTTGGAAACGGTGAGTAGTGGTGTCGGCGGTGTGAGTGATGCAAGTGGGTTTGATTGCTGTTGGTGTTGGTGTGGATGAGCTGGATGTAGCTGAGTTTGCAATCGGTGTGAGCACGTGTTGTGGTGCCATCACGCCATTACACCGCTTGCCAGTTTCTTTGCAGCTTGCAAATTGGTGTGAAGTGGAAAAGCTCAAATCCTGCAGGATTTAGGTAAGCAAGGTGACCAGGCAGACGGATGATGGAATTGCCTTGTTCAGGTCTTCGCAAGGAGTTCGGAAAGAGCGCAGGGGTTTGGCAAAATGATGACATATGTGAAGTCAGGAAAAAAGCAGGAGAGAAGAAGGCAGGAGGTTGTCGGGAGCGCAGGAGGACAACAGGACAAAAAGGGGTGAAAGGAGAAGGCGGGTGGTAAGGTAAGGTCAGGACACAGGCGGCGGCCGCAAGGACAGGAGCGCATCAGGGTGGACATCAGGCGTTTTTAAGGTCCGCAGGACGATGGCAGGGCGAAGGCAGTGCACGAGCATCGGGGCAGCCATGCGGCGCGTCTGCTTGCGGATTGAGTTATGCGGTGTTCTCTCTGGCATGTACATGTGTTGTACGGGTGGCTTTCTACACGGCCATGGTTGGGCACACAAACCGGAATGTTCCTGAGGAGGCCGGGAAGGCGAATCGACAAGGCAGGATATGATGAAAATTGAGTTGTGGACAAGAGGGCAGCAATAACAATTAGTTCGGAACTCCTGCCCTTTTTTCCTGCGCATCAATACGTGAAGTTTTAGAAGCACGATAACACAGAATGTTGGCTTTTGCGTGCATTCCTTGTGTTCAAGAGTTTGACAGCCTTCGTCGGACGGTGCGTTTTGTTGTGACTTGAGTGTGAGGGCATAGTGAGGAAACTGGGTAGCGAGAAAAGCATCGATCCTTGTGCGGTGCGTACAGAAGTTCGAATCGATCGATTGAATGTTCACTAGTTGACTTGGCTTTCGGGACCCCTTGACTTTCGGACGAGGCGCATACTAACTGATTTGAGTATACTGAGACTTGAGTACATGTGCCCGCATGGGGCACGGCTTCAGGCTGTTTTGCCGCAGCCATGTAGCCGTCTTACCTGAACTGTTGTGTTTGGGTTTGTCACAATTTTGATCCTTTCCTTACATAGCTATACAGTGCGGCGTGTTTGCTTTGCGCTAATTGGCAGCATTGGTAGTTGCAACGCAAATCACGTGTGTTTCCGTCTTTCTGACCTCCATAAGAGGATGTCTTAGTTCCTGTTTTTTCGTCCAGTCTTGCGATTGCAACTTTTGTTTCATACCTACATAAATTGTCCTTACTACATAGCAAAAGGGTCCAAGCTGGCTTTTTTCATACTCCTTGGAGGGTGATGTTGGTTTGTTGTTGATAAGTTCTTTCGAGTTGCCTGCTTGTTGCCTCCAGCCTTCTCCAGCCCAATACAGGCCTTTTGTGGTGACGGAACAATCGCATTAACCACCAGCCTGAATTGTTAACAACTTGTTCGCGTGGGTTCCATCATCTGGCTCGCCAGGCCGCTACCTAGAGAGTCGGGTGCCTGGCTGCTGGCTGTACCCTCTCTCAACTGCTGGTATTTCCCTCAGCATCCGCTAAAACCAGTATCCAAAACCCAAAAACCAGACGGCGGGGACTGGTGACCCGCTCATAGCAAATTGCTGCAGTAGCCAAACGGAGCTCCATCGGGGATAAGATGTGGCATACGGGTGGCCAAAAGGAGCTCTCACCACCAGATGTATGGAATTGACAGTACGCGTTCAACAAATTACGCAGATCAGTTAGCTTCAGGTGTATGCAGCTGGTCATATAAATAAGATTGACTATGATTGGCCTTCTCGGACTCGATAAGGCTTTCACTACCCTTGATATACTTCTTCACCCTACCTTCAACCCTACCTGCTAACGACCTCCAACGAACTCATATGCGTTTGGCCTAAAAAATAAGACCATGGAAATTATATATTGTTTTTTATATATTATTTGCACTTCTTATTTGCTACTGTTCCGCGTTTGACTCGAAAAATTGAACCTGCAAACCGGAAAATGGCGAACGTCCCAGCTATGGACGCCGGGCCCGTAAAGCCCCCCTCATCACTTTTTGACGTTTATCAATGGCTCAGGCCGGCTCTGGATTCGCCCTCTCGCCGCGCATTTCGCCTCTGCAGCAACGCTGCGCGCGCGGCCCATGACCGTGAAGAGACCGCACTCCACGTCAGAAGTTACTATCCTGCGGAAGGATCTAAGCCGGAAAATGTTCTTATTACCGAGATGTGCAACGCGCTTGGCGGCATCCTGGCGCGGAGTTGCAGGCCGGACCAGCTCTTCCTGTGGCTGGAACCGCACGATATGGACGTCCATGTACGCGGGTGAGCGTCAAATGGCGCTAAAGCGGTCCATAAAAGCCCTCTTCCTCCCCTCTCCTCTAACCCCTTCCCCGTCACTCCAACCCTGCCACCTGCCCTTCCTCAGTGCCCCCCCTCACCCCACACTTCCCTTCACCGCGCAGCATGGCAGCGCTCGGCCTCTTCACCGCCTTGTCCGTTGAAAGCGTCACACAGCTGGCGGTGCAGCACTTCGACCTGGCCGCGCCAGCTGCGGCTGCGGCGGTGGCGGCCGCCGCACCGAGGCTAGCAGCGCTGCGCCTCGCTGGCTGCGCCCACCTGGATTCCTTGCCATCCGTAATCACCTCCACCCACGTCACGCTGCGCCGACTTTCCTTGGAGGGGTGCGGCACCTGGCCTGAGCAGCTGGGGAAGGCTCTGGCGGCATGTGCCGACTTGGAGCACCTCACGGTAATGCTGCTGCCCAACGGCGGCGGCGACGGCAGCGGTGACGCTGCAGCGGTCCCACCCATGATACCAGTTTGCGAGGCGCTCACTCGCCTCACACAACTCCGATCACTTTGTCTGGAGCTGCGGCTGCCTGCCTTCGAAGCCAATGCTGACGGGTCATATGATTTTGTGCCGTACGGTGAGAGTACGGTAGCCGCAGCCGCTGCACTGGCGCGAGGGTTTACCGCCCTGACGCGTCTGAGTCGTCTGGAGGTGGGCGACGGCGGGACGCAGCCGCATCCATCCTGGCGGCTGGAGCTACTCCACAACCTGGCGGGACTGCCGCGGCTGGAAGAGCTGACGTGGCGGCGGCTAGAGTGTGACCCCGAGGCCACTTTCGCACTGGCGTCGTCGTCATCCCTCACTTCGTTGAGCGTGGAGAAGTTCCGTACTGTGGCGCCGCTGGCAGCCGTTGCGCTGGCGGCCGCCGCCTGCGCGACAGCGGAGGTGCAGGCGGAGATGGCGACGCCTGCTGCGACCGCTACCGCCGCCGCGTCAGCTAAGCCGGGTGAACTGCCTTCGCCACGCGAGCTGGCGGCTGCCGCGGTTGCCGCGGTGGCGGCGGCAGCCAGCGCCGCAGAAGCAGGGCCTCCGAGGGTGGGAAGGCGCGCCGGCCCCGCTAACACCTCCCAACAGCAACAGCAACAGCTGAAGCTGCTACTGCTGCCTCTGCCACCACGGCTATGCAACCTGCGTGTGCGCTACAGCGGGCTGTCCGGTATGTCGCTGGCGGCCCTGGCGGCCCTGCAACTGCCCCCGTCCCTGACGTCCTTGGAGCTCCGAAACCCCAAGTTAGAGATTGGCGACGGCGACGTCGACCAGCCCGCCGCGGCCAGGCTGCTTCCGGAGGCGGCACTGGCGCTGGGCATGGGCCTCACTAAGCTCGCCGTCCATTGTCCGGATTTGCAGGTTTTAAGGATAATCAACGAGACGAGGCAACGCAACGCGCTTGCAGGTCCCGTGGGTTGGGCGGAAGCTGCTGGTGGCGGCGGCGGCCCAGCTGGCGGCGGCCACGCGCCGTGGTTGTCTAACCTGGGTAGGCTGCGGCAGCTTCGGCGGTTGAACTTGTGCGGGCTGAAGCTGGGCCGGATAGACGCGGAGGCGTTGGCTCGGCATGCAACAGCTCTGGAGGTAGGTTTAAGGGTTGGGTGTTTGAGTGTTAAGGGGTTTTAAAGGTTTGCGGGGAATTAGCGTCTACAGTTCTAGAAGGCACCGACAGCTCGCCGTGCTGCTGGAATGTAGAGCTCCCCTTTACTCAGCTCAGCGACCGCCACCCCGTGGTGAGGCGCTCATAGAAGAGGGCGAAATATAGCAAGTAAATATACGGTTAGACAGGAAGAGAGAAGACCGCGAGGAGGACATCTAACGGCTTTCCTTTGCCTCCTACTTAGGAAAGCAAATAAAAAGGAGCCACTGAGAAGCCTCCTTAACGCACTTTTTTAGCCTTGTCGCACTCTGCCTTTCGAGTCCCATCAGGAGCTGTTTTTGGTGCCGCTTGGGAGCGTGTCATCGGCTGCAGTGCCCGTGCTTCGGAAAATGGGGCTCAAGCGGCTATCGCTGCCGTACGATCGCCACGCCTAGGTGCGTTCCAGTCTTCTACGCCCTGCGCATACCTGACGATTGTGATGGAGTCGATCGTCGTTTTGCGTATAGCTCATGTTTCCATCTTTCCTTTCTTTCCTTCTGCTTCAGAAGCTCTGTTCTTACAGGGTGGTTAACTTCGCCAGCGGCCCCCTTTCCCGGGGCAGTCCCTGCTCTCCCCTGGTAGAGGGGCACCCTAATCCGTCACCCCATCCGACTTCAGAATGTACTCGTTGGGTTCGGCAACTCACCACCAGCATCCAACCAAATCTAGCGGATCAACGGCGCATCAACTTAGTTCCTGGTCAGCTCGCAAGCTCAGAAGCTGTCTTGCAGCTTTTCGACCACAGGCGCCCCGCATGTAATCTTCCATCATGATACATGCAGCAATTAACACAGTATTGCTGTTGTCATGGAATAGTTGCAACGCGTCAACTCTAAGTTTGTAGTTTGAGGGACCGTTATGCTGGATGCGTTCCTGAGCTTTCAACAAGCCAGTACCGGGGGCCTCCGAACGCAGGGAACTTTTATAAACGGAGCGGTCCAACGGCTACGTACCTTCCTGCCTACCTACCTGCCTACTTTTGCGGGCATTTTGTTGTTGGAGGCCCCTCACCGCGCACCCCGTGTTTTGACGTGGCAGTTGGAGCCCGACCAGAGGTGTCTTACACTCTAGCAGCGCAGCTAGCTCCAAGACCTAAAACTTGACCGCGTGCAGCGGCAACCTGTCCGACCTGCAGGTCGCCCTCTTGGCTGCAGGGCGGCGGCTGCTCTTAGAACCATCTGACACTAAAATATATGTTACTTTTGTAATTAATATACCTTTCACTGCAGCTGTGGTGGTGGGCAAGTGCCCTGGGTAGCTTGCTCTCCACATATCGTCTGCACACGCTTCAATGCTGCCCACACTCATCTACCTTCCATCTCCCATCACCGGCGACACTTATCACTTTCGGGCAGGTGCCCATTGAGTTCATGACCCTGCGCTGCCTGAGGCGGTTGGGCGGACCTGGGACTGGAATGCCGACACCTGCACAGTACGACCAGTCGGCTCTGGGGGTGTCGCTGCGCTGGCTGCACGATGAAGGCAGTCCTGGTGACTGTTGGCGGGAGGCCAATGCGCCGGGCGTAGCTGTGTTTGCGTGTAGTGAGAGTCTTCGACGGCTGCTAGGGTCGCCGCAGTTCTTGAGTCAGGCCGCTGAGAGTCAGAGCAGGCACAGCAGCAGCTGAGCTCAGTTGGGGTTGCATGTAAACGATTTCGTGGAGAGAAGAGCGACGTGGATATCTGGAGGCCGGTGGCGGTCATCATATGTGGGACTAGAGGACCGCTGGGTGGTATCTAATGACTCCTATCCATTAGCACCAGAGGCACCAGGGGGTGTATGTGCTAAGGCATCTGTCATGCGGGTATGGTTGACAGGAAAGCCATGTTTGCTTCTGGTTTGTTCACGTGCATCACCTTCCGTACGTACGCGGCCATACTACAGGTTTGGGCTATCTAACTGTGCACAGATTCACTCAACTGGAGAAAGTTTGTTCTTGGATAGAACACAATGGTTTTGCGGTTTGGCACTAAAACATCTGTGCAGATCGTTATTTCGCTCCGGAACCCATAATCCATGACAGGTGCTTGAAAAATTCCAGCCATCACAAACGCGAAAGGCATTTTAGCCTCCACAAAAGGCAACAACGGCACACAAGACCTATACACTCTAGGTTGAGCAGGACGCACTCCTATTGCTTCCCCCTCCTCCCCTCCAACAGAACCTGCAAGCGAAACCCTGTTAGCGACCGGAAATTGAACTATCTCGGCAGCGCTCTTCGTTAACCCTCCTACCGTTCATTGGGGTTTCACTGGACTTCTCCCGCCTACTCCCTTCCTTTCACCTAGTTGCGGACGCGTCCGGTAGAGGCGTGCATCTCTTGCGTGGTCTGAGTGACAGAGCCTGCTTGTCCAAAAGTAAATCGATCGCAGGGAGATCGATTTACTTCCGAAATTCAAGGGACAGCCCGTACGGAGCAGCTTCCCACAGTGTCGTCGGGACCACCGGGCCCGGGTGATTAGCGGTTGTCAGTCACGTGTCTTGCTGACCAGGGCACCATTGATATGATGCCCATATGCGTACGCATGAGCTTCGAGCGAGGGAAGCGGCGCTCGGGGTCAGGCTGTGGCTCCGTGTTGTCTATTGTGACACCATGGATGCCATACACCACACAGAAACATCCTTGTGACTATTTGTGAAAGTATGCGCGTTGGCGTGGGCGTCAAGAGGTGCAAACCGTAAGAAGCAATGACACCAGCGAATAACTTCATTTCGTTGTCAACTCCGCAAAGGTGCGCGGTAGGATCGCGCAACCAGGGAGCACGGAATATCTTGCCATGGAAAGTACTGTCATTGCCACGCGTACCAGCGTACGCTGCCAAGGCGAAACCGCACGCGCACGGGGTCCCTGCTTCCCCTCCCCCTCAAGTCACGTAATGGGACGAAACATGCGAGGAGGAGGGGCCAGGCCGTGGGATCACTCATGCACAAGGACGCAGACACATTAGCCCGTTGCTTCCGCGGTAGCAATGTTGGGTGCGCTAAGCATTCCCCCAACGCAGGTAAATGAAGTCACGGCACTACACTTCGATGCTGCCTCTAACGACAAACACACACACGGATGCACACATATTACATGCACACACCTCTACGTGACCATGCGCATGGGCAAGGAATTCGAGGCACGACACCAGGTAACTTCCACCTCACCAACTCGACCACTCCAAAACACACCACTGGCACCATTTCACAGCCCCACCACATCCTGCGCAACAAAACTGTTCGAAACACGGCCCCAGCGAAAAATGCCATCAACCCCCCTGCCTACCTTCCGGATAACCTTCGATCCTCCAGATTAACATCCCCCATTCCCGTCGGCACAAGCAACACTACCTTTCATGTTTACTGCCTGCACCGGCCGGGTCACGTCTCACATCGCTGTAGCTCAGCCTCTATGACTCGCTTCCCTGCAGTAGACACACATCCACGCATACATACCACTACAGTGTTTTAACCTTCCTCCTTCCCTCCCGCTCTTACGTGCTCTAAGACCACATGTTTAGTCGCGGGCAGAACCGCAACTGGATTGCCCCGTTCGCACCTGCTTTAGTTTGTACGTCACCTGGGCTTTATGAGGTGCTTTCGTTTTTTCGTTTCTTATGATGCGGGACTTACAGCACTCAGGCCCCTCGCTTTTTAATGTCGTGGACCTGGAAAAACAGGTGGGTTCACCTCAGGTGGGAAACACTCACGTGTATGGACACATACCCAAGCAAAGCGCTGCTCAGCACTAATGAAATCACACACAAGTTTCCTTTGTGTTGCGTTTGCATACTGTTGTTATTGATAAAACGCAAAACACAATACCGTGTTTGAAGGTCTGTTCAACGCCACTCGTGCGCTTCGCTTTCGGTATCCGGGATATTTTTCCTCCCGTGCCAAATGCAGCAGGCGGCGCTGCGCAGGGAAAGCTCTCCTGCTCCTGCTGCTGCTGGGAGATGGGGTGCTGACCTCGTTTGGCGCCAAGTGGCGAACATAGCGCCAATTCCACCGCCGAGAACAAAGGCTCTCTACCTCACACTGTATCCCTCCCTAATTCCTTGCAACAACCGCACCACCCGGGAGGAAAGCCCAAGGCTCACCAGGTGGAAGCCGGGGTGACAAGGACGCAAAGAGGATGGAAGGCGAAGGGGGAATCATATGCGAGAAACTCAAGAAATAAACTGCCGGCATGGGACGGAGGCGATGGGGAGGGGGCCCATGCGCCGGCGTGGGACGGAGGCCCGTGCGTGATCCGTAATATCAGAGGATCACGCCAAGGCGACCGCCCGTGCTGCCGTTGCCGCACTCGCTACTGCCGCCCCCACGCCCACGCCAGTAAGGGAATCTAAAAGTGGTAGGCAAAAGACTGAGAAAAAGTAGACGACCGCCCCGCTGAAAATGTAGCTGTCGAACCGGTCAAGCAGACCGCCATGGCCAGGAATCAGGTCGCCCGAGTCCTGGGTGTCGCACAGGGACGTACAGAGGGGCTTAGGAAATGAAATTCGAAGATTAGAAAACCATGCTCGCAGACTGCAAACAGTAAAGGCTAAAGCGCAGGGCGGAGGAGGTGACATGTTTACGACACACGCGGGGTCAGGTGCACGAGTCAGATGGACAAAAGCCAAGATGCCCCTAGCGGCCCCGAAATCAAAGGTAACGGTCCAGGGAACGGCGTGCCATGACAAACCGCAACTTCTTCTGCCGCCTGCGTTCTGCGGCCAATGCTCCTTTCCTTCCCTGCTTCACGCGTGCCCGCCTCTCCCCCGGTGCCCCACCCACCTTCATGCCCGCATCTCGTTTCATGATCGATTCGATCAAATCCCCGAATAACGACGAGAAGAACACGGAAACCTGAAACAGCGTGCAATTGGGTTTCATCCATTAGATTAATCCGCCGGCGGGGAGGAAAAGACAGATGTGCCGCACAAAACGAATATGTGGCGGGGGGCCGCTACAGAATAGCGAGGTAAAACGGCGGCGCGGTATAATAATTCCATTCAAGGTGGCGCCGGCCATATGAGGGCGGGCACTCATGGCCACTCCCACCCCACGCTTTCCAAATGCCCATAGCGACTTCGTGATTTGTGTTATGTTACGTGGTAGCGGATCGGGAGCCCCATGTCGGGTCTAAACGAGCCAAACGCCCACAGACACATGCTAAGGAAAGTTCGACGAAGGAGGAAAAAAGAGGAAACGCCGAAGGAAATAACTTATCGCACGCAACTTATAACAGAGGCCAACATGCATACAAGACCCAATCTGCATAAATACATGTGTACGCCTCCCCCAACATGAAGCGATCCATCACTGCCGTCCCGCCACTTCACACGCGCTCACCCCAAGCGCCACCGCTCCCAGTGGTGTTGACGGCCATGCGAACACCGCCCAGGAGCCTAGCGCTACAGCCACCGCGGCAGCCATGCCGCCGGCCGCCCCCTCCACCGTCTTCTTGGGGCTGATGTCCGTCAGCTTGGTTCGCCCCATGGCCTTGCCGACGAAGTACGCCCCCGTGTCCGCCGCAATGATAACCGCCACCGCCGTCAGCACCGCCACCATACCCACAGTGGTTGGCCACCCGGTGATAGAGCTCAAAAGAACCTATGCAAGAAGCATGGCGGCCATGCGCGCGGGTGCCCGTGGGGTGGTCATTGCGCCGGTGCGAGGGACGTGGGCGGTGGAGGTAACAAGCAATTCAGGAACCTAAAAGCCGCGCCAATCGAGACTTGAATAACGTCACAATGGTGCATCTGGTGGTAGTGGCGGTGCGGCGGGGGACTATAAAGGTAGCCTGTCCTAAGTCTCCGGACATTTTAGGAAGTTGTGCCACGAGGAGTGTTCAGGAGGGCATGAAAAAGGCAGAAGCATCGTGAGTTTATAAAGTCCCTGTGCCGGTCTGAGTCACTTATTGATGACCCCCAGGCCAAGGACCTGTCCGTCAAAAAGCCATGAGGATGGAACCCCCTATGTAGCGCCGTCTCACTCGACAACTCCAAAACATTACGGTGCAGATCCTCATGGACCTTTCTCCCCGGTTAGTGTTCAATGTCACGGCCCGGACTCACCGCAAGTGGTGTGTCGGGGGCCGGCGCCGAGAGGGCTCTAAGCTTAAGCCAGAAGCTTGGCAACCACCCTTCATGTCGTAAGACATCGAGCAGACGCATCCCACAGCCATGCGGCCAAAGCCAACAAGAGCGAGCAAGGGACAAGCAATTTACTCAAGTTGGGCCGTATGAAGCAGGCTACATGGCACCTTTCGTTCCCAACACTGACACCGGAGGTTCAAGGCTACAAAACGGGCAACTCACAGATACGACCTGCATCCTGCAGGACAAAAGCAGGGCAACCGCGTTGATATGTCTCATGCACTTTTAGCCGCATCCGGCCGCAAATGTGGGGCGCGGAATATGAGTCACCTTGTGGGGATGAACCTGCGTTAGACCATAGTGTACCACCCAGTGCCTCCCCCCTTGCTCTGATGGCAGCTGATTGGCATCTCCCAAGGCACATCTCCCACAATGATTCGCACAGCACTCATAAGAGACTGCTGCTGCTACAACCACGCAAGTCTCCACTGCCGCAGCTGGCGCTGCCGTCGCCGCTGCCTCCCCATAGCTGGTGCCGCCAGTGCCGCAGGGGCCGCAGCAACTACTACTTTGTTGCTGCATCCGGTGTTCCGGACTCCAGCTTGCTTATCACACAGCACTAAGGCCATGCAGTGCGGCCTTCAAATCCTTGGATGTTCAGCGCTCGACAGCTCATCAGTGAACAGGACGCTGGCTGCTTCGTTGTGTTCCGCATTGGAAATAACGTTTCAAATCACCACCAAAACTCCAAGGCTAGTTGGCTCCCGCCCCCGGCACGTGCAGCCCCTGGCCAACAAATGTCTGCACGGCTAACTGCCATACGGTCCACGGTTGATCGGCCCACAGGCCCGTGCATGACCAAGATGTCAACACATGAGATGATGCAAACCCTGCCGAGGCCCCTCCAAGATGTTGGCCGTTTGCGCTCACCGCAATAGAATAGCCCAAACAAGGACGACGCCAGCTGTGCAAACTTTGGACGCTTGTTGACCACAACTTGAATTACGAGCAGTAAGAAGGCCGCGACGGCCAACACGGTGCCGCTCTTGCCACGGTAGAAGTGGCTAAGGACTGTGATGCCCACGCACATTGCAGTTGTAGCTGCGTTGACGAGCGGTGGCGGAGGCGGCATACCCTTCGACATCTGCTTCGACGACATAAAGCCAAAATATTCGCGTGACGCTTGGTACGCGACGAAAACCAAGAGCGCCAGCATGAGGAGCTTCCCATATAAGATGACCACCGCCCCAGCCAGCCCCAGGACGAACCCAAAAAAGACTCGATTTGCAAATTCGCGTGCTTTCTGAACTCCTGTTTTAGATTGTGCGGGTGGAAGCTCCTCGACTGACTCGAGCGAGTTTGTCGATGCAACGATTTCGCCAGGCGGCAACGGACTGACGGCTGCGCCATCGCTGGGGCTTGAAGATGCAGTGACCAGTCGGATGCGGCTTGCGAGATACCAAATGCTCGTTAGCTTTTCAGCTGAACGAAGCACGTCAGCAGGTTGCCGGCTCCACGGCCTCCTGCTGACTCGACACCTGCTTAGCGCTAACGCTGTGGAGGATTGACTATATGACGTGCATGGATTGCAAGGTTGCCGTATGTTAGCCATAGGTGCTCACTAGAATAGCGTCAACAGCGCACACTTCGGCAATTAATAAATAACTGCAAGACCGCTGGAACCTTAATGCATGTTGACACTTTGCAGGCAAAAGATCCATTACGAGCTAAGTCCATGTAGAGTCACAGATCTAGGGACTCTTGCGCAAGAGGCTTTTTGCAAAGCAAAACACCCGCGTACGGTCCGTACGTCACCGTTTAGCCGACTTGTGCGCCCAGAGCAACAACGTTCTCTCTCTTTGGACGTTTCCCTTCCCCACGCCGCTGCCTTTAAACTTCGTGTGGCAAGGTAGGCTAATACGAAGGCCGTTTTTTCCCGTGTCGGCGCAGTCTTTCTTATTAGCTACGTTCACTGGCCGCGCAGATGGCGAAGGAGAAGAGCCGCAGCAAGGAGCAGGTGACTCGTGAGTACACCATTCACCTCTCCAAGCGGCTGCATAAGACCAGCTTTAAGAAATGCGCTCCTAAGGCTGTTAAGGAGATACGCAAGTTTGCTGCCAAGGTAATGGGCACATCAGACGTGCGCCTGGACGTTAAGCTGAACAAGGCTGTTTGGGCCAAGGGCATCAAGAATGTGCCCACCCGTCTGCGCATAGTCATCAGCAGGCGGCGCAATGACGACGAGGACGCCAAGGTATGTTCCTGGCCATAGCTTGTAACAAGTTAAAGAGTTTTGTTAAGGAAGCATTATTGGGCTAGATTGCAATTTGTTGGGCTGTGGCGGTAGCCTTCAGTACAGAAAGAGACTTTTGACGGCCTGAGGTCGCTGGGGAAGGATAGTCCTACGTCTAAGTCCTGTCAGAACTCTTGCGCAACATGGGAAAGCCGTGTCGTTATCCATGAGCCTTGTTTTGCAGGCGGAGCGCGTTGCCAACAGTTGCAAATTGGCCATCTGCCACTGTCATTTTGATTGCTTGCTGCAGGAGGAGATGTACTCCTTTGTGACCGTTGCGGATGACCAGTCGACGAAGGGCAAGGGCACGGTTGTCGTCCAGGACGATTAGGCTTGCAAACCGTGTAACGAGTGAAACGCGGAACCTGCTGTCCCTCGTCTAGATTTCTTTTGGGGATGCAGCCGTCGGCATATGTCAGCGGGGAAGCAAAATCCGTTCTGAGCGCTGTTGTTCGCTAAGAATACCATGGGCGTGCCAGCGGTTGTACTGCATGTCTGAGTGAACCAGAGTTTGGGCTAAAAACATGATGGCTTGCAGCCTGTCCAGGTGAACAGTGATGCCTAGCGGTGGGGGGATGGCAGGCTTCTTTTGGACATCGGTTGTGTCCGGTTGCATCAAGGTAGACTATGCGGGGCATGTGAAAGGTTAATTTCGTCTTTGCGAGCACGCACACGGCAAAAAAGTGGACCCTTCATAAAAGATTGCTCAACATAAGCTCCGGGCAGTCGCATTGCCTTAGCATTGGAACGCTAGTCCATTCCGCAGCACAATACCCTACCATTGTCAACAGACGTTCACGTTAACTATGTAGCATGGCTGTCTGTCGGGTTATACAACGAGAAGGACCTTTGAACTGATATCGTTCGCGTCTTGATATAATCGGGTTTTACAGAGCACAGCATCCAACCAGCAACACCCACCATTTAGGAATAGGCTTTCGCATCCCAGGCAAATTAACCAAATAAGGATTTAAAATCCGCGGTAAGCGAAGGGTCAATCTTTTGAACCACTGACCGCCATGAGATTTTTTTGATTGATTGTGTTCCAAAACTTTCTATTTAGGTACCGGCCTGAGGCGGCATTCTATCAACCAGGCGAAATCCAAAACAATACATAGGGAATGCAGAAATTACCCGCCGCTTGAAGGACTACACGAGGACTCAGCCGTTGTCACGCCCATGCATGAAGTACGACATCCGCCTTTCAGATCAAAAGCTGCATAACCATTACTCCGCTACTAGAGTTAAACCCCCAAAAACGTTTTACCGTACTCGCAGCAAGCTATCATACGTTCACGCATTTGTAATGCGCGAACAACGCACATATATCCAAAATATCCTCATTTTATTCGACGGTTAAGAACCCTCCAGTCCGGGAAAGGCTGCTGGCTCGCCATCAAGTACTGCAAGCCACAGGATATCAGCAAGCCACCTACCAAGCCACAGGATATCACAACAACATCGCCGGACAGCCCGGTATCCCTGTTTAGCTTTAACCATGCAAGCCACCTGAGCAGCAAGTTTTCCTGCCAGGCTTACAGACAAGGAGCGCCCTTCACAGAATGCTCAGGCAGCGGAATTCAATATTGGCAAATCGAGGGCAAGGGCTCTATAAGAGTGATGCTGAAGTCAAGGCCAGATAGACACGGCCAGCACGGAAGATAGGACAGCCATGTACAGACGGGAACCGGGACCTCATGGTTTCATTTGGATAGTACAACTTCAACTCACAGGGCCCGCACGCGGCACAGAAGTCTCCGCAAACCGCAATACACGTGACCAAAACGGCGTTGAACAGAACCGGCCATTCACTATTGTGGCCTTCTGTTCATTCGTATAGGGCAGGCCATACCTTTGCAACAAATGAAGACTAAGACAAGGGAACTCTTCATTCGCTAAATGCTGCTGCAAGGCCTTCGACCAGCCAGAACACCAGTCGCAGCCGTTGCTGCTGCTGCTGCCCTGGCGACCCGTCCGATCACTGACCCGCAGCAGCGTCAGTTTGTCCATGCACTTGATACCTTGACCATCCGTCGGTTAGCCTCATCGAGTTAGACACGCGCTCCCTAAAAGGCAGCTGCAGGATATGCCGTTCGTAGAAGTGCAGAACACCAGACGTCGTGACACCCGACCTAACCTTACCATATATATGTATACGCACTCCACTGAACCAACGCCACAACGAGCCCCGGTTGGTCACTCTCCTCCCCCTCACATGAAGCCCTGTCCCAGTCGGGCTTGCGATGACTGCTCGTCCCCGACATCCAGGCCCCGTAGGCGAGTATAGTTGGTGGCGAACACTTTGCGCTTATCCACACGCTTTTGGCGGTACACATCCAGCAGGTGCGTTGCACCCGCGTAGTCGCGAATCCACGTGTCCACGCGACGTTCGTGCAAGTCGTCAATCTGTGTCGGAAATACAACATATATACATACATTCTTACGAGACATGCGGCATGGTCTTGACATTGGCGGTCCGTGCCCTACACTCTTCACGCATTTTATTGCTTTCCGCTCACGCCGCAGAGGCGGCGGTTGGCCCAGGCGATGGTGCCGGGGGTGTTGGAGGTGGTTGAAGCGGCATACCTTAATGATTGCGTGGATGAGTCCCATTGCATCCGCCTTGGGGTGTGCGGTGCCGACCTTGCAGGTGAGTACCAGGCAGCCCGGCTGCGACATGCTGAAGCGGCAGATGAAGGTGCCAGCCGGCTCGTTAGCCAGCGCCGTGATGGTGCCGGCGCGATCCATGTCGAAGCCGCTGATGACCACCGGGTCCTCGAGAGTCCATACGCTGGCCACCTGGAAGGAGGAAGAAACATGTGCGCGATATTTAGAGTACAATATAATACGATACGTAATAGAAAATACAACAGTAATGAAATCATGTACATGATATAGCGAATACATGGAGTCGTGCCTACTGTCCTCCACTCTCAAGGGACACTATACCATTGCCGTCTGCCATCCCCTCGTCATGTCGTTCTCGCTGCTCAGTTGATTAAGGTATTACTCGTGTGAGCGCACGTGCAACAATTTCTTTCTATTCTAAGTTAGGACCAGCACGCGCACGGATGTCCCTGCCTTTGCAATTGCCCTCGCATACCCTCTCAAATCTTCCGAACAACGCCTTCTAAATCCCGCTGCTGCTGCTGCACCGCTAAAATCCCTTGATTTTATTTCCTTGTTCACAGGTCAGCAGTCAGCATTCCACACTCGCTCACCGGAACGGCTCCTTGTGCCGGTGGGGCCCCCACCCGCCTTGTTTCCCCTCGCATTGCACGCGCAGTTGATGCATGCCCCCCGCCGTATCCCACCGGAGCAAGCCCAGTGATTCATCCTGGCCTAAATCAACCACCCACCCCACCAAGTTTAACCAGCCGCCCTCCACCCGCCCAGTCACCCCTGAGCATTACAAGCTAAAGGTTATCCTGCTCAGACAACCCGCTCTTTATTACGCATCAGCCGCGTGCCCCTACCCTACCTGCTGCAGCGTGTTGACGATGGAGCGGAACTGGCTGGAGAACTCGTCCCACTGCTGCGGCGATATGGTATCATGCTCTCTGTTGGAGTCCATGGGGAAGCCCGCTTGGGAGAGTAGCGCCTGTGCGTGTGTTTGCGGGTGCGAGGGGCGGTCCAGGGGTGGGGTAAGACGAACCACTGGCGAGTGAAGTAGCAGGGGAGCCAGTAAGCTTCAATGTTCAACGAGAGTGATGGCGGTTGTGGTACTGCGGTCCGAGGGTAGCCCGCACAACCCGGGATGGTTCCTCCTTCATTTTGTAATGCACCCGAGGGTTTGACCCCGCATATGCAAACACACATGCTGTTATGGCATCTTTCAGCGGGCATAAGTCCCACCAGGACTCCTGAACTATGTGTCCATTCAAATTCCATGGGATCCCGAAGCCTTCAACTGGCATAGCCCCGTGCTTGCTTGGCGTCCTCACCAACCTGCATATCCATGTGGGTCAGCCGGCGGTGCAGGCCCGTACTGTCGTACACCTCATTGATGAAGTCCCGCATGGCCATCCGGGAGTGAGGGGCGGGCAGCAGCATGTCCACGTCACTCGACGTAAGGCCCATGAAGCCCTGGTACGGTGGTAGCTCATGGGGCTGCACCGGCTGGAAGCGGTAGTTGTCGTCGTCCTTCTGTCGGGCAACAGGCGGCAACCGACCCGCGGGCCGGCACGGGGCGGACTTCAACCCAGGAAGGGATAAGACCCCCACCCAAGCGAATCCCAGACGCGACACGCAACAGGAGAAGACGAGCAACAGGACATGGATGCGGTACGCTGCCAATTTTGCGGAGTAGGAGGCCGCAAACGCACATATAGAAGTGATTTTATAATTAAATTGCCACGGTCGCACACAGGATGCACATGCACACTGATGCTGTACTGTTTGTTGGTCCGTACTACCTGCCGTCACGTACACGGCAGCGTCCTCACCGGGCCCTGATCGCGCTTGCGGCTGTTGTTGCCCATGCACAGCATGTTCAGCTCGATACCACCATGGGCCGCAGGGCCGAAGCCGCCGGGGCCCATGCCGCTCATCCCGCCGTTCATCGGGAGGCCGTTGCCGCCGCCAGCAGACATGGCGGCGCCGCCACCGCTCATGCCAGAACCCAAGCCGCCACCGCCGCCGCTGATGCCGCTGGCACCAAAGAAGAAGTCGGGACCGCCCGTGCCCCGCAAATCACAGGCCATCCCGCCGCCGTGGCCCATGCCAAAAGTCATGTTGCCAGGCATCATCCTGCCACCAAGCGTGCCGCCGCTGCTCCCTGCCATGGGGCCGCCGCCGCCGCCGCCGGCACCACCATTCCCTGCCATTCCGTTCAGATCCATGACACCGCCGCTGGGCATCATGCCGGCGGGGCCGGACAGAGAAGGGTGCGGGGACAGGAACCCCCCGGTTAAGCTCCCGCTGCCACCAACCCCCAACATGCCCTGCGGGCCCGGAAAGCCGCCGCCGCCGCCTCCGACATTGCCCATCCCACCAGCTTGCAGCCCTGGCCCACCCACCATCCCCACGCAGACCTCAACCAATCGCTGCTGCTGCTGTGGGTGCTGTTGCTGTTGCTGCTGCGAGTTGGGGTGCAGGTCCAGGCCTGAAGGCATGCGAGGATAGTCGCTTTCCGTTGAGAGATGCTGCCCAGGCAACCTGTCGGAGCTATGCCGCGTAGGCATCACGCCGAATTTCATGATGCCGCCGCTGCCGCCGCCTCCGGGCCCCAGGGACAGCCCAACCGACACTCCAGATGGTGGCGAAGGACTCGGACACGGCTGCTGCTGCTGCAGCTGCTGTCCTGCAGGAAAGCCCTGCAACTCCTGTCCCATACTGCCAGAGTGGTGATGTTGGTGATGTTGCTGCTGCTGTTGCTGCTGCAGCGGTGATAGCTGCTGCGTCTGCGGTGGTCCCTTGCCTGCCTGCACGGGCATCCTTCCCGGGGCTGGTGGCGGCGCGTACCGGCCCCCCTGCGCCGGCGGCAACGGGTTGGACTCCAGCGTCTGTCCCCTGAGGCCACCGTCGCTGGAGGTGAGGAAGGGCGACGATGCCGTGCCGCCGCTGCCGTTATGGCCGCCGCCCACCGCCGCCATCACGTCCAGACGGTCGCGGTCCAGGCGGTCGCCGGCGCCCTGGTCAAAGTGCGACAGAAGCCGATAGTCGATGTGCAGCTTCTTGCAGGCCTTTTCACGTTGCTCGGCGCGACAGATGCCGATGGTGGGTACATTGAACACAACGAACAGCAAGTCGGTGTCCAGAATGGAGGCGGTGAAGGCTATGTAGACCTTGTTCATGCGGGTCGGCTTGAGGAACTCCAAATTGGTGAACTCAAAGTCCTGCGGTGGGTCATGTACCAGGGGATGTACATGTAACACCGCGCCCGGTATTCACTTCCCAGAAGCCAGATCGGGGCCCGTGAGACACCATACACGGGGGGAAGAACGAACCATTGGCGAATGAAGCAGATAGATACCGCAAGAACATTTACTGACCGGCAATGAGGTCGTGGGGGTTTAGTAATCTCCCCATTAGCACTAATTTGGGCATATTTCGCCTCCAAGGCACGATGTGGCATCGGGTATGGCATCCGAGCATACTGCCCCAGCCCCCCAGTGCTCCAATCTTTGTACAGATTCAGGTTCTAATTATAACTCATGGCCGCCTCATCAATCAGAGTTGCATCCACATCACGCCCCAAAGGACATAAAGCATAGTTAACACTTCCACGCAGCCATGCACACAGCCGCACACACCAACACACCTGCACCGCCGCTATAATGTTACTACCTCCTTGTAGAACAACACTGGCTGTGTCACTGCCACAGCCATCCGCATTGCCAGAGGTTCTCTCATGCTGCTGACGCTGGCTCTGCTCTTCCTGCCGCTGCTGCAGCTGCCGTTGCATTTCGTGAATCAACTGCCCGCCGATGCCGCCGGCTGGAGCAGCCGGCGCCTCCAGCGCCCCGCCCCCGTGAATCGGCGAAGACCGGCGCTGCAGGGGGTACTGCAGCGGCTGCTGCTGCTGCATCAGCATCTCCACGGTAACATCAAAGGAGTCCCGCGGTTCACCCGTACCCAGCCGCGCGCCATTGCCGGCCATTGCCAGCCCATTGCCAGTAGAGCTCATGCGACCACTGGAGGCCAACGTGACAACCGGGTCGGGCCGGTTCGCCGCAAAGAGGCTGTTCAGAGGTCCGATGGGGTCACGGCCAGCGGCGGCAGCGCTGCCGCCGCTTGTGAGTCCGTGCTGCCTTCCCGCCGGTCCCATGTCCCGAATCATACCGTTGACCGTTAGACCCGCGGATTCCATCAAGCCGTACGGCTCCAGTACGTTGTGTTGGTCGGGTTGCAGGCCGGAGAGGGTGCGGACACCGGCGCTGCTGTTGCCGCCAAGCCCGTCGGGGTTGAAGCTGCTGCTGACGCCACCAGCGCCGCCGCCACCAGCACCGCCGCCGGCTGCGTCACCGGAGAAACTGAATGAGGATGGCTCGAGTTTCACTGAGAGGCGGTCGGTGCTCCGCAGGGAGCTGCTGTACACCAGAGCCGTGGAGCCGCCATTTGCGCTCTGAGGCAAGCTCTGGCCGTCCTTGCCGCCGATGCCTACAGCCCGCGTCTCACCGTTGGCGGCGGCCTAAAGACCGGGGGAAACCAGCATTAGCCGGGAGGGCAGCAGCTCGGTAAGAAAAGGAAGACCGCTATTCGGGGTTGGCAGGTTGTCTGGAACGTCATCATGTAACGTGGATATGGAGGTCATGCGACCCTTAACAGCTGGCAACCACATGCATATTTTATGCTTCCCGAATGGGCCTCGTCCTAGGCGGACTGGTATGACGACAAGGGAAACACCCCCAGTCTTGACTCGTACCTCCAGCGTGCATCGGATGTAAGAGGTACCCTTGAGCTCCGTAACAGCTTTCTACAGAGCGATTCAGGGTAAGGATGCAGACGCAGAACATTAGAGATAATAAAACTAGATGAAAAAGTGCAAGACCATGGGGCTCCGTCAGGACTCTGTAGCATGGGCGGGTGGTAACTGCGGCGACAGCTCTTGCAGACGATGTTGTACGGAAATTGGTGCAACGTGCCAGGATCTCACCCCGGTCTCAAAACTACTTGCTCCCTACCTGTACCTTGTCATCTCGACCGTTAATATCATCGGGCGGCAGCCAGGAGGTGATCTGCTCCTTGTCCTGCTGCGAAAGGACGTGCGCGCGCAGTGTGACCGGAAGCCACAAAGCACCGTGGTGCTGCACCTCCAGTCGGACTTTAAAGCAGGGAAGAAGGCGCCTGTCCAGACATGCGAAGTTTCCATTGGTTCGGGTGGATTCAGATGCGCGGACTTTGGCCAGGTAAGCTCGTAATCACGATTACCTGTCCTGCTTGACCGGAAGCGCAAACTCAGCTGGCGCCTCAATGATGCGCATATTAATAGCATCAGGTAGGTTGTGTTGCCGCAGTATGGGGTGGTCGTTGACGCCCAGGCTGTGCAAGTTGCGGCGACAACATTCGGCATTCCAGCCCCGGGCTTGGGCAGTCTCGGAAGATGAATAACGCACGTATGTTGTTTGCCATCTGTCCACATCTGCGACGAGTCATATCCATGCAGTGTAAGGGAAACTGCCACAGGAGAAGGAACCTCCGTCCAAGGTGCAGTTAACCTCTACTCTGCCTATGCCTACGCCGAAAGTTTTGGAACACACTCAATTCGAACTATGTGTTACTAAATAGAAGTCAGTCAAGAAATTCCGGGCAACATCCCGCATCTTAGCTTTATGCAAAAGTTACAGCTTCCTACTGTTCCCGCAAATCACTCCGCACCTGGAGGTAACACTCACGAACTCTTCAATGGATTGACTTAACTTTACAGGCAGCGAATGTGGGCTCACCTGGAAACGGTTCCCGGCGTGCCGCCAGACCTGGGAACTCTTGCGAGAACCAGGCTGGTCCGAGGCCGGTGCCCATGACAGCCCGGCCCTAGAGGCTCAATTCGCAGTGATCACGGTTTGGGCCAATGAACTTTGGTTCTAGGTTCTTGCTCTTAGTGAGAACTTCTCGAGACAGATTGGCACCAGAGCGCATCCACTTCAAACATCTCGTTCACCATATAGGCGCAACCACGTACATTGTAAGCATGACGAACAATTTGAGGTACCACAGATGAAGCTGCATTGTCGCACATTCTTTTGTACGGGACCAACTCCCCTGACCCATGTTCCGTTTCCTTGAGGACGAAACGATGACCGGCGACTACTGTACATACGGAACCCCATACACGTGTTTTATCTTCATGACAGAGGCTCGGAGCAGGAACTCTGTATGTATACCGTCCGCGCCTTTTCACAAAATTCATGCTTGTATTGCTAAAACTCCAACATGGAATGTTCAACACCTCTGCAACTCAACATCTTATTACAGTACCCATATTCCGTCCACACTTTTATATGCAACTAGCGGTTGGTCTGACTGACGTCGGACAGGCTGCGGGAATGCAAGAAGTTAGAAACCTTTATTTGAATGACGTGTTTCATGAAGCCCAGCTTTGTATCTCCGGCGTCCGGCCCAGACTCACGTGCACGGCGCAACGCAGGGCTGCGGCGACAGTTGACGTGTCCTCAACAAGGACTCTGCACTGTACATTGCTATCGTTATTTTGTCGAGTACCTCTCCATAAGCCCATGAAGATTCTCTGTATCCTCCGTTGCCTTCGCTTAGCCTGCTGCAGAGGCCCGGCAGCAGCTCTTTCAGCCAACCAACGCGGCTGCCCCTCGCCATCTCGCCATCAGCATTGGTGGTCGCAAAGCCTTCTCCATAGAACCGCGTAGGTTAAGGTGGATCCATGTTTTGTGTAAACGAGCCAGTCCAATCGCAGAGGACATGAAAGGTTATATGTAAGGTATGTCCGAACAGTTGTGACCTAGCGGGCAGTTCCGGCAACATCCCAAGGCACTCATGCTACGTGGATGTGTATGGCGATATTAGGCTGCCTTCTTATCAGCCTATGTGTTTGGCATCGAGGTGGCGCAAGGCCCTAAATATGCGGCTTCTCCCAAATTGCTTGCAGACAACGAACTCGGGCTGAGGGTGAAAAAGGCCCAGAGCGGGAAGAAAAATACGCATAATCTCTCGTGGAACGAATGTGCAGTCCTGCAGGCGAATACCTTTCTTTCTTGGATTGGATAACGTGCGCGTAGAAATGTGTATTCACCGCATGCAGAGACGCAGGACGGCAGGCAGACTGGCACCAATCCCAGGGCTCCGGCCCCATTGATTCGCAAAAAGAGGTGTTGTATGGGAAGGCACCCCGGGTAATTCACGATAGTAGCCAATGGGTCGAGAATAGATCTTATCCATCTAGCAGGGGCCCAGGTAGCCGGATATTGCCGAACCTGCTGCCCCCTCTAGCTCGTTGCTGATGCATGCCACAACAGTCAGGAGCCATTATCAATCCGTGGCAGCCGTGTGCGAGCAAAGCAGATTTCTCTAGCACGGATGGCTGCCTTAAACGCGGGACAATATTGCAACAGTCTGCACGGTAGCTGCTAATCGTCCAGGAAAACAAGGGACTAGCCATTTGGCAAATTCGGTATCACATGTTGTACTGCCCGTACAGGTGAATCCTAGTATTCATCTTTGACGCTTTAATTAATGTCGCATTGCACTGTATGTGAACATCGTCCCTTGTTCTCTAACCTAGGGCTGCACGTAGAGTATAAGTCCTCTAAAAGCCCAATGGCGCATGGTTCATGGTCCATCATGTATCACCCTGTATTCGGCTTTAACTCCCATGGGGTCAAAAATCGCTTCCCCGCAAAAGGCTGGTACACACGAAGCATGCCATTAGGGAAGTGTACAGATTACACGTCAGAACCCCACGTCAGAACTAGCTTAAAAGTCGTGTTCCTTGCCCGCCTCACAAATGAGAAGCGATTTCGTTATCACACACATGTCAACGAGTCCCTCGACGAGTCCCTTGACGAATTCATTTACACACGGGCTAAAACAGATGGATCCCGTGGAAAGCAGGTGGGGGCGGAACGCTTACAGCTCCATCGTTCAGCGCTCAAGCAAACCGAAGCTTACATAGTTTGGACTGGGGAACTATGGCAAATGAAAGCATCCAGGATTAGAGTGCCATAAAACCCTCCGTGCCCTATTGCGCATGCTAGGCTTGGTGTTGGCAACTCGATTGGCCAAGGGGTTACACGGGCCTGGCGACCCGACGCAGACGCATACAAAGCACCCTTCCGGTTGCTACCATACGTAAAACTGCTAATCTCTCACTATCCCATTCAACGAAGTATTTGCACTGTCAGAAGCACATTTGGATGAGCTGATGCAAGGTTGGAGGCACCCGTACAGGCGTACGAAATCTAGGTGTATTGGCCCTTCCTTTACAATATACTGGTTAAGACGTCGTATATTTAAATTTCGGGTCCTGATCTTTTTGAAACAAGATTTCGTGTTGAGTCTGTCTCTGCATTATCGCTCTTGACAGAAAATGCTTTTACATTTAAAGACCCCTGGCTCAAAACTGCATGGTCAGAGACGGCAGTGCGCTGTTTCTCAGTGCATCCGTAGCCAACCAGCGCCCATTACTCGCCGAGCAGGTTTGCTGGGAGGGCTGTCGATTTTGTTCTTGGGATTGCCGCACAAAACGAGAGCGGAGGCGCCGATCCAGGTAATTGCTTGCTGTATTTCTTAAGTGATTGCAGCCATGGCATAGGTCATGGCTGCAGGCGACACGGGTGCTGTCCTTCACTTGGAGACGGCTGCGAGTTCTACGGATATTGCACGCTTGCTTCTTGCGTCCAATCCTGTAGGACCTAGTCGAAGTGTCCGTTCCAGTACCTGCTGCTGATGCAACTCAGACCATCCCGCTGGCGGCGGCGAGCCAGTTGTCGCCATCTTTAGGAGGCGGAATCGCAACGTTTCTGACGGTCACAGCTGGGAGCCTGGCAGCTTTCTTTGGCTTCCAATTCAATGAGCAGGTGCAATCAATTATCATATATCTATTGGGGGTGTTCCAGCTTTAAATTTCCCCGTGGGTAACGGGGCTACTATCACTATGCACCTGTAGAACCACGCATTCGTAAACTGTATTGCAGTCGGAAGCGTGTGCTTATAACAGCAAGTTGCAGTGAGAAAATGAGAACGATATGTATAAATTCTCAGGCTATTCTATTGCATGCAGAAGCGGGCAGCTTCCCAACTGCAATCTGAGGCCACCCTAGCAGCTGCACAGCGCGACCAGCTGGCGGACGATCTGGCGGCGGTGACAACCAAGCTCGCCTCAGAGAAACAGGCGGCACAGGCGGCGGCAAACAAGTCGCGGGATATGATTACCGCCCTGGTACGCTGTGTAAATTCGTGTGCAACCCCATGTGGCCAGGGAGTAGGAGGTCGAGGTCGCACATGCTTTGAATCTGTTGCATGTTTGGCCCACATGTCTTCCCGCCATATGGTATTGCAGTACTCTTGTGTCGTGGGAGGCCATTAGAGATTTGAAAGGCCTGAGAATTTTTTCTGGCCTGGACCCAATTCTTCATGCACGGTACTTGACTGCCTTAATGTGCATGTCCTCAACGTGTGCCATCCTGTTGCCTTCGTTTGCACTCGGGCGGGGTCCTCTTGCTGCATGATGAGCTCCAGGAAGAGGAGCTGCAGCGTCGGAAGGCGGAGGCTACCTCTGCACAGCAGGAGGCACAAGCGGCTGCGTCTCGCGCGGCTGCTGTTGCAGCACAGCTACAGACCACAGAGGGGCTGCTAACGGAATCACGGAATGAGGTGGGTCCGGGATGGAGGAGCTTAGAGGCTGGGTCGCACCGGACAATGGGTCACATTGAGCTGAAAGGCACAAAGCGCAGAGGAAGAGAGTGTTGGAAGGCTAGCTTGTGAACGGCTAGATATCTGGCTATTCCACATGGAATTGTGACAGCTTTGGCATTCCCGTGGCCTTGCCCCGACTGCAGTTGGCTGCCGCTATTGCAGCCCAGAAGCAGGCTGCCGAGCGCGCCGCAGCCGCCGTAAGGAAAGTTCAGCAGCTGACTGTGGCATTGGAGCGCGAGAAGGCGGAGGCGGCGAAAGTCCAGGCAGAAAACCGGATGCGGCTGGACGCGGCGGTTGCAGCGCGGACTGCTGCCGAGGCGGCGGGCGTCCAAGCGCGCACGGAACTGGCCAAGACCCGCAGCCGCGTGACGCGTCTGGAGGTGCGGTAGTGGTGTGGAGGGATTGCAGATTGATTTTGGCAATGCAGGTGCCCTGCAGAGCCGCTGCCATGTGGCGTGTGTATATGTGCACACGTAGCTTGGACAACAAGCAGGCCAATGGCTGTGAGCAGCGAGCTACAATGCTTGTCACATTATGATTGCTGCGAATCCTGATTTGATCACCCGTCAGGTCCATTGCTGCACTTTTTCTTGTATCAACCCGAACACGCGCGCACGTCGCCACATTGCCCTGGACAGGTTAAACATACACAGGTGAAACATACACGGACGTAATCTTGCAGCTCCTTGAAAATCTTTGTGTCATGCATACATCCACCTGCCGAATGAACCTGGCTGTTGTTGATGTTTCCCCTAGGCGGACATTGCGAACCGGGCTGCTCAGCTGGCCGCGCTCGAGGACACAGCCGCCAGTTTCCAAGCGCGCACGGTGGAGCTGCAGGACCAACTGGGTGCCTTACAATTGCAACTGGCGGCCGCGAACGGCCTCGTGGCGGAGCTGGAGGCACAAAAGGCGGCGTTGACAATGGAAAAGCGGTGCACTGCGGATGAGCTGGAGGCGGAGCGGCGCCGTGTGGCTGAGCTGCAGGTCGGGGATGGTGAGCGGCTGCGTTACTTAGTTTGTTGGCCAGGCCAGCGGTAGAGCACACGCGGTGGCAGACCGTGAGCCTGTGATAGGTGTTGGCGCTTGTGCAGGGCTAGTGACATACTGGCTTGGAACTCGTACACGAAATGGACCTCCTAGGACCTGAACATAGGACCGCGAAGCAAGAAGCTCGAGTTTGATTTGAATGCTAGTAATGGGGTGCATCATGCTTGAAGGCGCTTGAGATGATGGAACGGGGGCCCCTTCCTTGACGACGCAGTCAATGTCGATCGTGTTCTGCTTGCGTCCTGTTTGTTGTGATGTGTGGTATACGCTTTTGCATCACTGCACCATTTGCATGGCATTTTGGAGGCATCCGAATTCTCCATGAAGCCGATCCTCCAAACTCGTTTGCGCACAGGCTGCCGCGGACAAGACGGCGCAGGAGTCCGTCGCGCTCCTAGAGCGGGCATCGGGCCTGGAGGAGGAGCTCAGCGCCACCACAGAGCTGCTGCATGCATGCAAGGTAAGCTGGATTTGGACCATGCATGCATTCACCGGTGCCTACCGGCAGTCAAGGAATAGGCTTCGATTTTATGGTTCAAGCACCAAAGCACCATTTAAACTTAGAAGGAGCCTGTCGCAAGGCTGTTGGCTACTGTAATCGTGTCGTGTCCCTACAGTCCTGCGCATGTGTACGAGGCCGTACGATGTATCGTCAGGCATTACTAATTGTCAAAGCTCGCCCTGGATGCCGCACCACCGAGTCTTTTTCCACGACGCGGGATTGGACGCGGGACTGGCACTGTTTTGCGAACTGGCGACTGTGTGGCATCCTGCGAGGTTTCCTCTTTTTCCCCTTTCCCTTTCCCAGGCACAACTACACGCGGAGACGGCGACCAGCAAAGCCTTGCAGGTGCAGGTAGCGGCGCTGCAGGACCGTGTTGCGCAGGGAGCCCAACAGCTTGCCGCAGCCGAGGAGGCTACCTCGGCAGCTGAGCTGCGGGCCGCTGAGCTCAGCCAGATGGTGACGGAGTTGCAAAATCAGATGGAGCTGGCTGAGGCGCGCACTGCAGAGGCACAGGTGGGTTGTCGTGTGGGAGAGGAGGAGTGCAGGTATTGTTATGGTGCCGCAGTTATGTGGCTGTTGGAATGCCGTGGCTCGGATGCCAAGTAGTTTACCTCGGAGGAGCCGCTATTCGCTATTGCATTACTAAGCTTAGCTATCATGCATATTTTTACTATGCTAAGTACGGGAGCCTTCAACTGCATCCTCTTTCCATCCGCGCGGGCATCGGCTCGCTTTGTCAGGCTGCCAACAGCGCTAGCTCCGTTGAGCTGGCCGCCGCTACCGCCCGTGTTCGGGACTTGGAGCAACAGATGGACCGGCTCGCAGAGCACCTGGAGAAGAACGAGGTGTGATGCGTGTGGGACACGGTCGGCCAGCCGTGGGAAGCATGTTCAACTCTCTCAGCTCTCCCGCTGTTCGAAAGGCATGCTGCATACGTGCTTTTGTGTACCTGTGAGCGTGTGTGTGCATTTGATTAATGTACTGAGGGATAGGACTAAATTGGGGTAGGATAGGGGAATGGTGTAGATGTTTGTGCTTTGTTTTGGATTTCATTTCCAGGGGTCCGCTGTCCTATTATGCGTTGAACCACATGATATGCGGCTGCGGCATACGCACGCCTGTTTAGGGCGAGCTGGAGGCCGAGCGGAGCGCCAAGCATCACCTTCGCAGCGAACTGGATGAGCTGCAGGTGAGCGAGGGACGACGCTGCCAGGTGTTTGGCAAGCATGGGCCACTTGAAAAGGACATAAAGGAATACAGCATAGAGTTCATCAAAGCGAGCATTGTGGCTATTAGAAACAGCAAAAACGTGATAGGGCAAATAAGGCGTGGGGCGTAACAGACATATATAACATTAAACAATGGGGGGCCCATTAGGCACTCAATTTATTTATATCACCCGGATACTAGCAGAAAGGGCCTCCAGTCGAATCAGCAACAGGGGCCCCCACGGTGTCAAAAGATGACATCGTCCGCAAAGCACACACACATATACATATATACACACGTACGCACATACACAGAGCAAGAGACAAGCAGGCACGGCTCCTCAGAGCGGGGCAGATTAGACCGACTCGCCTAGTTGTGCTGGCCCCCAATGTCCAAAGCAGTTTTTGCAGCCAAACACACGCATATCACACGGGAGGGTTTTAGCAGGCACATCTGCATATCATAACTCTTAATGCGCATTGCCATGATGCTTAGGCACGCCATAGAGAGTCCCGCTCAACTTAAGGCCCTGATCGACTACCTGCCTTGCTCGGGAGCTGAGTGAAGAGGGAACAATCGGTTTGCAGAGTAAGACATTTGTCTTAAATAGGCCAAACCAGTTTGCCCCTCCGCTCGTTCCTTATATAGTGGCGCGAGCTGTACTTGTTTGTCCTTATAACGGCACCCCGCTCCTTTCTTTCCTGGCGCAGGAGGTACACTCGAAGCTGGAGGCCACTGCCAAGAGCCTCAAGAGCAGCCAGGAAGCCACTGCCCGTGAATTAGTAGACAGCCAGGGTCAGTTACGTGAGCTGGAAGCCAAGGCAGAGAAGCAGCGTGAGAAAGCTCTGCACTACAAGCAGGTGCGCGGAGATGCTGTACTGGGGTCAATAGTCTGCGGTCGTTGCGGGAAACATTTTCTGACATTTGCCAAGTCAAGTAGACGCAAGTGGAGCGCGCATCGTCGTCCTAGGTAGACCCTGATTTGTCTGGATTAGCTTCCTTAGGCAGGTACAGCGTTTCTTTCCGGCCAGGCGCAACTTGGCGGCACGCGGGCTAGCCCCTTGGTTGAAGGATTCGAGTGTACGGTCCCCGGTTGGCTCAACGTCGTCTCGCTGCAACCCGTATCTCCTCATTGCAGGAGGCGGAACGCGCCGCTGCCGAGGTTACCTCTTTGCGCAATGAGCTTGACAAGGCCCGGACCGTGGCCGCAGCCACGGACGCCAAGGTCATGGAGCTAAGCACCATGATTATCGATTACGAGTCAAAGAGCAAGGACCTGGATAAGAAGGTTCAGGTGCGATCCTCGCGAGGACGATGCCGTCAGCTTCAGCAACAGATGCTGTTTGCATACAGTGGTTTGGTTTTGGTTTGGTTTGTGTTTGCGAGGGATAGCACCGTAATTCAGCTGGGTGGAATAATGCCTCTTGTTCCTCGTCGCGCAAGGCCCATTTTGGCCAACGTTCGCTCGTTATCCACCGTGGCTCAGCATTCGCGATTTTTGACTGCGCAGGACGCCACCGATAGGGAGGCGGCGCTGGTCCGGGCGGCCGACAACTCCAAGACGGCATTAACCAAACTGGAGCGCGACGCGCAGATGATCCGCCGGGAGGTGCGGCTGACTGTTTAGGAAAGCTTGCAGCAGGCTTAATCTGGGCTGAAGTGTCCTCGTTGCAGGCCGCAGCTCACCCCCGGCAATGCTGTAGCAAGATATTTACCTTACTAAAAGTGGTCCTCACTCTGCTGATGTCCCGACGACACTGAAGGTGTTACTGCTTGTGGTTGCAGATGGCCGAGAGCGGCATGCGGGCTGCCCAGATGAAGCACGAGAACCTTGAACTGAATCGCACCATTGAAGGGCTTCAGGTGAGGCCTGTTGCGGCGCCACATCGGTGCTCTTGCCATGTTGTTGTAAGGTGAAACCACGTTCCGTTTGTTGTTTAGGTATAAAAAAACCTTATGGATGGCCTAGTGAGCGGGTATTTGCGGTGGCAGGCAATGGACACGGCAGTCAGGCAGGCAGTTCCTACCCTGCCATGGCCGACCTCGTACTGCCAAATGCTCGCCATAATCGATTTACTATATCAAGGTTGCTTCGTGCCATTTTTGCGTCAAGCGAAAGAGCGCTGATGTTGCGTCATGCATATGCTCCTATGCGGTTATTTTTTTGCGTTTCGGTCGACTCAAATGGCACCCGATTGGCACTTCCTTCCGTTCGATCCGTTCGGCAGGCCGCGTTGGATAAGGCTCGTGTTGACGCGGAGAGGTCACTTAGCCTAGAGCAGCAAATAACGCATTTGCAGGTACGTACCGTGCGCATCGCTGTAGCGTCTTAAAGGTTTTCACGAGCTTTTCACTGCTGCTCACTGACGGTTTCCTCGCTTTATGCCACGCAGAATGAGCTGGCCATCGCTCAAGCCTTCCAAGCGCAGGTGGGTCTGGCCGCTGGCCGCCGCGCGACGGTCCGTGTTGACCGTTTCTGACCAAGCATCATCGCTACCTCACGTTGCAGAGAACACCATGACTGGACTGCCCTCGCCAATCGGAATGCTCAATCCTTGTTCTTACCGCGACTGCCAAGTGGCTTACCCCAAAACACGGGGTGCTGTGTCCTAGCAGTGATGGCGGTGACCATATACACAATCACATGCAATATATGTACAAAGCTGACCATCGCCCGCATTATTACCGTAGATATGTCCTAAAAGGCGTGTGCTGGTAGCTTAAGTGAAAACCCTGAAACGGTTGCTGATGCCGCTGATGCGGGAGCAGGTGGAGGAGCTGAAGCAGCAACTTGCACAGCGAGACCGCCAATTGGCGGACGCTGCTGCCCGCGCCCACTCGCGGGTGCAGCCGGATGCTGGTATCCCAGCCGACGGTGAACTGGAGCTTGCCATGGCGGCCGCCGGGTCGGCTGCCGGCACAGCCGGTGGATCCAAACCTAAGGCTGAAGCTTCGGCGCCAAAGCGTCCCCGGGCCACGACTGCCAAGAACGGCGTGCGCCGGGACACCGTGAAGAAGGCGGAACCGGAGGCAACCCCCGCTGTCACCGAGCCGCAGCAGGAGATGACTGTGGTCATTGAGCCACGCATGACGGTGAAGAGCACTGCCAGGCCGGCGCCTGTGAAGCGAGTCAGCCGTAACTTGCCAAACAACATGGTTGCCTAGGCGGGGATTTAGGGTTCTTGGCGACGCTAGGGCCTGTTGCGGAAATGGCGGTGTCCAAAATAACCGTGGCATCGACTAAGCTTGGAAGTATGCCGGCAGTGGTGACAACTGCGGGGGATGGTTGAGCAGGCGTTGTCTTGAATTGTGTTGGCATGGAAGGATTTTATCACCGTGATCACGCTCAGTTGGCTCTGCTCCCGGGTACTGGACATGTTAGTGGCTTGTAAAGCGCAGTATTCAGGCTCTCCCATTGTGCATGTGCAGGATTGTGAAGCTGCGCAAGGACCTGATTGTCCTGTGAGAACTATGAAGTTGTGCTGTGGGTGTCACTGACTACTTGCAGTTAACAGTTACTCGTGAGCCCTTTTTAGGCGCCTCCTACATTATTATTTGGGGCTTTCTTATAACGTGTGCTGCAACTTTGGCCAGTGTAACCAGGGCATTGCAAGAATGGGAGGCTGTCCACAGCAGCAGACCTATGCTCACTGCTCGCGGACCGTTTTCAGACTTTTTCAGTTACACTAACCCTCTCCCTTAATAGCCCTAAAGAGACGCAGGCTCATACTGGCGAACTTTGCAGGTACGGGGTTTCCGCATGTCGCACACAAACACCCACACTCCTTTCCAGTTGCAAGACTATGAAATGAGGTAGCAACAACAATGGAATTTGTGTACGCGAAGGGCGTCTATGCAGAGCAATATGTACCGCATTTAAGCAGCATCTGTGATTGAGCAGAAACACGAGTAGTCCTTCAGGGAAGACGGTAAATAGCGGAAGCCGACGTAGAATCCGACGTAGACCCAATCCGTTGCACAGGTGACACCTTGAAGCAAGCAGGACAATTTGAGCTTTGTGGGCAAGCGCAGCTGTATTGCTAGTGCCCGCTAATCGTCGACATCACATACTATCGACAAACACATCCTTAGGCCACGAAATCCCCGCCCTTATGCAGCAGTACGTAGTGGGCTTGTAAAAGGTTTTAAACATGCTTGAAGCAAGCTGCGAGGCGCTCATGAAGACCTAAAAAAGACTTTGCGGGTAGGCGCCGTGTCCCTGCAAGCTGTCCGTCGATGTAGGCATATGCTGAATTAACTTGGGACTTCGACAATTGAGGTGTCACTAAGACAGAAGACGCATCGTACTGACCATTCAACATGGATTATGACCAATTGGTACCGGAACCGTACCTGTTTCAGAGCGTAATGCTGATCGACGCTGATTGTGCGCGCTTTATGTCATATCAGGCCCAAGAGCTGAGTATTAGAAGAACTGCTCGATATGCCTACCAAAGGATTACTCCATCGACATAAGAGATCGAACCCTATCGGAACCTCACAGCTGGGCGATAGAAGTTCGCCGGTCACCTTCAGCAAGAGCATATATCGTCCATCAAAACGAATGCATGCATGTCTAATTAGCAAATGAAAGTCACCCGGAGATAGAAAGCGTGCCTCCCTCGCCTTTGTACGACTCGTATCGCTAAGAGGTCATGTCAGCGGCCCCTTGTATGCATCTATAGCTGTCGATTTTGTAAGACAGTGTTGACCACCATGATCATCTGCACACATAGACCTAGAATTGCTCGTCTTGCAGCTCTTTGGGCTGTTGGACTTTTACAGCCCGAAGAATAGGAGTTTGCTCCGAGTGATACAAGGACAAGAACTGTTAAAAGAGAGTATTACATTCATTACATTTTGGCAGCTGGAGACTTTCACTGTCCGTTCGTCCTTTTATACCGTTTCGCGTGTTAGACCTGGTATTTCCAGCAGATAGTGACGATGGATGAACAGGACGGGGCATCACAATCTTTTGATGAGATCTCTAGGCCGGAGTCGCCGGAGCAGGTTTGTGAAGCATCAAGGATGGAGAGCTGCAGTATCGCTATCCATCAATGTCGAACGCACTTGATTCGGAACCTTACAATATAAAATTTTATGTCTTAGCTACTGATGTTTGGGCGTTTGACCTGTATGAGCCATGCTGCACCGCTGCACATCCATGCGCACCCCTGCTACAGGAGCCCGAGGTGGACCCCTGGGCGGCAGGGGTAGGAATGGACGCGGAGGACACCTTGGAATTGCTTCGTGACAAGCTGGCTCAGGGAATGGATATCCTGGAAAGCCTGTCAGCCACGGACCGCACCGTGGCCACAGTGCAAGCCGGTCTGCAAACGTTCTCCTACGATATGCACGTCAAGCTTGGCATGGAGGTGGGGCCTGACTTGGGGCGCGAGGGCAAGGCGCATCTCGCATGGGATTCCCCTGGACACACCACGCCTCCCCTCATCATGCGTTGTCCCCAAGTCCCCATACGCCCCTCCTGGGCAGTGTACCACCCCGGGGCCCGGGAGGAAATGGAGAGGGGAAGCGGCCTAGGGAACCTTGCCGGGAAAAGTGGGGTGAACGTTTCCATCTGGGAACTTGTATATGCCCGCTGCTCGTGTGGGCCGCCGTGTTAGGCTCTGCACGCCGGGCTCTGCACGCTCATCCGCCGGGGTCCACCGCTCCTGTCCGCACATTCTCAGCTCGGCGACCGACCACTATTGAGGTTGAAGTTGGCGGCCGGTACCCCAGGACTCTGCGCCAGTAGCATTAGTAGCAGCAATGGCGCGCATTGTGGCGTCGCGGCCGCTCCTCATACTTTCCATGGAAGG
This sequence comes from Volvox carteri f. nagariensis, assembly GCF_000143455.1. Classification (NCBI taxonomy): domain Eukaryota; kingdom Viridiplantae; phylum Chlorophyta; class Chlorophyceae; order Chlamydomonadales; family Volvocaceae; genus Volvox; species Volvox carteri. The sequence goes on along the minus strand of NW_003307552.1, from coordinate 1,359,872 downwards.
CCCCCCTGGCGGGCACCTGCCGCGGCACTGGGCTGGCTCCACTGGGCGGGGTTCTGTCTGTGTTCTGTCTGCACGGGAGGTGTTGCGGAACGGTTGGATACGGCTCGTGATTAGGAATGAAGTAGGATGGGTGGATCCGTTTGGGGTGGGGTACATGGTGGTCCGGGTGGTCTGGCACTGCCAGATGACCTGGATGGCTGGCACTAGCTGTTTTCAGTTGTGTCAGGAAGGAAGCCGCGGCAGATCAATGCGGCAGCAGCAGCCAATACCGGCGCTACTGAACAGCTCAACAGCCGGCGAGCGAGTCCCTGATGGGGATACAAGCGAGGATGGGGATACAAGGGGCAGTCAGCAAACGTCCGAACCTCACGTCGCCCCCGCAGCTCCCCTCCAGGAATTTGCGACAGCGGCAGCGACGGTGGCAGTCCCCTAAGTCCCCCGAGTCTGTGGGGGCGGGAGGGGGTGGGGCGTGTCACGGTCAGCGGACTCGGTCGGCCCCCTCTTTCCCTTGGGGGGACCACAGCCCCGTGCCCTAAGGACATATCCGTGACGTATAGCAAGTTCTGCCAAAGCAGTTAGTTGTTCTAATGCATGTCCTCCACCCTCCGCCCTTCGTCCCAGCGACAGTGTCTGTTTCAATGGGCTCCTCACCCCTCGGGGGCCCGTGCGACTTCCCTTGTGCCTCACACGCTTTTTGCTTTGCTGTGCGATGCCTCCTACGGCCTTATACAAACAAGCACGGTCTTTATCGCCCCTCGTCATGATTTTTTATCATCCCTCGTTGCCTCGTTGCTGACAGGTGATGGCACTTCGGCTCCAGGAGGCCAACATGCGACTGAACGCGGAACAGTTTGGGGTGAGAGCGGAGGGATTGGGGAACGTTGTTGAAAGACAACAAAGTAAAAGTTAAGAAACAAGTGTCGATGTCTTAAGCACCGCCTGTGAGGGGTAGTAAGGGGTGTGATAGAAAGGTAGATGTTTAAGGTCGCCCTTCCCCTGCTTAGTTACTTCTTGGGTACTTCTGGCGTATCAGTCTATATCCTTGGCATTAGCTTCACTCGATTGTGGTTCGTCTTCCCCTCCCCCTCCCCTTCCCCCTCCCCCTCCCCCCCTCCCCTTAGGAGCAACTCCAACGAAGGGCTTTTGTGAGGGACATGTTGAAGCGCGTGGCGAAGGAGGATAACTGGGTGCAGGTGAGACGAGAGGGGGCGGACCCGGGGTGAGCGGGTGACTGGTGGGGGTGATATGATGCGGCCAGCAACTGAAGCGGGGAGAGAGCGGCGCGCTCGGATGGTGCTCACGTGCGGACTGCTGGGGACCTTGGGTACGGCTGGGAGGCATGTGGGGGAAATAGGGGAAAACTGGGGTTTTGTGTTTTTTGCTACAATAAATGTAAGGCTGCGGGTGTGCGTGGTGCGATAGGGCGAATGGGGACGTGCTGCTGACGCATGTGCCGTACAAACCCTTTTGCGGTACGTACGGGCAACGGTGGACTTCACATAAGCCCCTTGAGCCAAAATGTCCCTCTGTCGCTTCCCCCTTCCCCCTCGGCCCTTGCGGCCCTTACTGGCCCCCTTTCCCTTCGCAGTACCCTGCCAGTGACCTGGAGCGCATCAGTCGGGCTCTGAACCGCAGCGCCAGTAAGATTCAGGCAGCGGAGAGCGACCTGAGAGCAGGGGGGAGCACGGGTGAGGAAGTGGAGGGGGAGGAAACGGGGGAGGGGAGGGGGAGGGGGGGAAAGACGAACCACGAACGAGTGAAGCTGCTGCCAGGGCAAGAGTGTACCAGGGGAGGGGGGGAAAGCTGCTGCAGCAGTTTGATGAACCGCCTGCGACAACTCCTTTCCGCTCCTGTCTTCACCACTCCCGCTCCGCCCTAGCTCCGCTCCGCTCCATGCGTCCCGTGCGTACGGGGAAAGTGTTGGCGGTCTTTCCCCCCCGAGGCGTTTCCTGATCGCCTCGAGATACAAGAATGTTTACAATAAACCCGCACCCACACCCACACCCACCCCACGCACCCTCTCCTTCCCCAAACACACCCACACCCCACACGCACACTCTCTGATCGCAGGCAAAGCCGACTCGGGCGCCCAGTCGCCGCCCTCCTATGCTAAGTGGCTCGAACGGCGGCAACGGCCCAGCGCCTCCCACCGCACCGCCTTCGGCACCACGATTGCCAAAACGGTAGGTCGGGTGGGGGAGCTGCAGGGGGGTCGAGGGGCCGAGTTGTGTTAGGAGCCTTTTCATGCCGACAGCATCGGGTGGTGGCGATGTGGTGGCGATGACGCATCATACACCTGCAATGCTCATACGCCGCTGCTTCCGGTCAGTGGAGAGGTTTGCCCGCCTGTCAAACGAAACGAGCTCCTCGCCTGGTTCGCTAGCTGGTCAGCTTCTCATCTCGGTAGTCCTTGCCGCCACCGCTACCGCCACTCCCAAGTGCAACACGCACGTGCTGTATACCATGTTGCGTGTACCTACCTATCGCTTATTATCCCTCCCGTCCCCTCCCCTTCGCGTCCCGGATGGTGCCCTTCTCATGCCGGTTAGTCACCGCGCAAGAAGGCGGCGGCGACAGCGGCGGCCGCTACAGCGGCAGCAGCGGCGGCGGGACCGGAAGGGGGGGATGCCGCGGCGGCGGCGGTAGCGGATGTGGATGTGGGTGAGGCAGCGGAGGCGGAGGCGGCGTTTCACGAGCAGGCGGAGGAGGCGACCAGTGCCGGGTGAGACTGACACGCGGTTGGGGCCCCGGGTGGGCGGGCGGGAGAGGAGGAGGAACGGAGGGGTACATGTGTATAACAATACTTCTAAGGTAACTCATCTCTTTTCCCTCACCAGCTCCCCCTAACCAACTGCCCAACCAACTGCCCCCGACCCACCCCGCACCCATGAACCCCACCCACTAACCCAACCCTGGGTAATGTGCCATTGACGTGACGTGTCCAGGGCTGTCGGGGACGACGCGACCTCGACACACAACACCTTCGGCATGGCGCCCCGGCTGATGGGGCCGGTGAGGAGGGGGTGGGAGTGGGGGTGTAAGTGTGTGTATACGAGGCCCCACGTGTGGGGGGATGTAAAGAGATGGAAGGGAGAGCTGTCGGTCATTTGTGCTTTGGAAGGGGAAACGCCGCGGCGCGTGTGACGTCGGCGATCGCGACGTCGGCAACCCCGAATGTCGCGTGCGGGCCGGTCTTGTCTTGGAATGTCGCAGCAAAGCCACAACGGATGGAAAAGTCTGTAGGATGGAAGGAAAGGGAGGGATGTCGCTTGGGATTGAGAATCTCCGCCATTGTACGGCAGCCTATTGGGAATCTGCGCACTTGAGCACGTGAGGGTTTGAGAAATGAAGTGAGCGGGAAAATTTTATCATAACGCACAACCACACAACCACACAACTGCAAACATAACCACGACCTGTTATGTGAGCATGTAATGTGCTGTGACGCCGGTTTTGGCTTGCTGTACGAGCCGTACGGGAAACCACACGATTTCGAGGTTCTGTGCCGCAGATCTCCGCGGTATCATCCCGCCGTACTCTGGGTCTCAACGGCGCCGGCGCCGGCGGCAGCGGACGACGCGCCAGCGACTCCAGCCAGCTACGCTCCCCGAGCCGCGCCGGCGGCGACACCGATGCCGCCAGCATAGCCGGCAGCGTCCCGCCCGGCGGCATTGAGAGCCATCATTCCGTACGTTTCCAGGCCGGTGACGGCTTCCCAGAAGGGGCGGACGGACGAGCGGACTTAGAGGACGCGGCGGAGATTCTGGGGCTCAGCGGCGGCGGCTTCAGCGGGCGGGAGTCCCGCCGCGGTTGCCGCCCGCATTCAAGGTTAGCGCGGGCGGACGGCCTGGCGGCGGTGGAGGCGGGTGAGAGAGCTAGCTCCAGGGGGGGTGATTGGAGGTCGCTTATCCGGAAGAAACGCGGCTCTGGCTCCGCCACCAACTCCCCCATTTCCAGTAGCGGCGGTGCCGCCGCCACCGCTGATGGCAGTAGCGCCGACGTCGCCGCCGATACGGACGAGGAGCTCAAGGTGGCGGCGGTCAAGAACCCGCTGATGGCCTTGCGTCTGAGCGTGAGGAAGAGTCTGTCGTACAAAGTGCTGTCGCTGACGGACACGGAGCTTGATGGGACGACGGAGGTGACGACGACGGCGACGGCGGCAACGACAGCGGCGACAACGACGTCGACAGAGGATGAAGTCAAGCCGGTGACGATTCCGGAGGTCGAGGCGCCGCTGGCGGCGCTGGAGGACGTGGTGAAGGCGGTGGAGTCCATCAGTGACGGGCAGCTCCAAGTGTACGTAAGGGCCATGGAAGCCTCCGCCGCCGCAGCGGCGGCAACGGCGGCGGCGGCAGTGGCGGCGGTGGAGGATTGGGCAGCGGGGACTGCGCAGCGCCTGTCGGCGGCGCGGGAAATGTACAGTGTCGCACACACCGCCAAGCTTGAGTCCATCACATGCATCACCGACCTTCAGCAGCAGGTGCATCTGCTGCGGGAGTGGTTGGCGGGGAGGGAGCAGAAGCGCTTGGCGGCCGCGACGGCGTCGTTGGAAGCCCAGCGGGAGCGGCTCTCCGCGGTCGTCAACGCCGCTGCTGCCGCCGCCGGAGGCAGCAGCGGCGTTGCCGCCGCCGTGGAGCGCCTCCTGACGGATTGCGACGCGGCGGCAGATGAGCTGGATAATATGGCGGCGGCGGTGGAGGAGGCGGCGGCGGAAGCGGAGGCGCAGCTGGAGGAGCGCGAGCGGCGGCGTGCGGCGTTGCGGCTGATCGAGGAGGAGTGCGTGAAGCTGGCGGAGGAGATGGCGGCGCAGGAGGAGACGGAGCGGCTGGCGCGGATTATGAAGGAGGAGGCGGAGGCGGAGCGGCGAATGGCGGATGCCAAGGTCGGTGGTACGGCAGCGGCCCGCCGGCAGCATGTCCTTTCAGGCCCCCCCAACCTCAGTCCCTGTTGGAACCGCTTACGACTGCGCCTTGGTAGTTTAAACTACTGAGTCGGCGGTGTGCAGCTCCGAAACCCTCACTCACTCCACCCCCCACCGTGTGACTTCTCTCCCGTATTGCAGGACGAGGCGGAGGCGCGGCGGCACGCCATGATGGCGGCCATGTTGATGGGCCAGGAGGAGTGGGTGTTGGAGAAGGAGGCCCGACTGGCGGCCCTCAGGGCTGCGGAGCGGGACCAGAAGCGGCTGGGAGTGCTGCGATCGACGGAGGAGGAGAAGGCGAGGGCGGCGGCGGCGGTGGGACGGCCGTACGACAAGACGCTTCTGGAGGAGCTCGTCCAGGTACGGCAAGCGGGCGGGGACGGGGGCCGGGGTCCGACAGGTGACACGTGCCTACCTACCTTTGGTTTACAAGAAAGACATGAGACGGCTGAACAATCAGAGCTCATGGTCTGTCGTACGGAAGTACGGATTTGCCGTAGCATCCCAGTGGTAAGGCGCGATAAAGAGAACAGTGGGAGAGCCGTGAGAGGAAATGAAATGCCGGGAATGAAACGAACAATCAGCTCATATGTCACAGACAAAGATCAAAACGTGCTGAACGAAAAGGAATCTGTCTGTTGGGGGTTGCTGTCCTGTAGATTTACCATACGTCTCCCCCCCCACACACACCACCACTTGGGTCATTCCCGTGTCATTTTCTTTGGACGCCCCCTTCCTCCGCTCCACTCCTTTCCGCCTATCCACTTTCCCCTGTGTTGTTGCATTTATGGCTTATATCCCCTCCTTCACTTTCCCGCTGCGGCGCTTGACTGTTGCAAATATTGTTTTCCTCCTCTCGCCGCCTCCTCCCCCCCCAATACACACACGTCCTGCCTCCGGGTATGGGTCGCTACTCATGTCCCGGGGCGTCCTCATTCACCTGGGCGATACGAACGCAGCTGGAAGAGGCCGCCCGCGGGGAGGCCAGGCTGCGGCGGCAGCGGCTGGAGGAGGCACTGGCGGAGCTCAAACACTTCGAGGAGATGCTGCAACGGCAGCACGACGGCGCGGCAGCGGCGCCGCCGCCGCCGCCGCCATCCACGTCGCCGAGAACATCCGTATCCGTGTCGTCGGCGCCAGTGCAGCCGCCACCGGCACTGCCGCCGCCGCAGTTGCCTGCCGGGGTCTCTCCGGAGGCACTCGTCCGATATGCTGTGACGGCAGTACGGGAGTGCGCCGACAAGGCGGCGGCTGTAGCGGCGGCGGCCGGCGGGGGTACGGGAGCTGCAGCGGCGGAAGGAGGATTGAATGAGAGCAGCGCCGAGTCGGATCTTGATCAGGCAAGTCGCGAGGCCCAGGCCCGTCTTTCGGCGGCCAGATTGGGTCTGGAGGCGGTTGTGGCCGGAGCGGGGGAGTCGCGCCGGAAGGTGTCCTGGAGGGCGACGGCGGTGTCGCCGTCACATCCACGGTCACGCTCGCTGTCGCCGACGTCAGCAGCGGCGGCGGCGACGGTGGATCCAACCGCAGTCTCAGCAGCAGCAGCAGCCTCAGGGGTTCCTACCCAGGAGACCGCGGCAGCGGCGAGAGCCGTGGCGGCGGCGGCGGCGGCGGCGGAGGAGGAGGACGGCGAAGGGGCCGCTGCGGGAGCGGCTCCATCGCCACGGATGTCGCGGGCGCTCACTCAGTTAGCAAGCCTGGCACCGAGGGACTCGGCCGCGTTGAGGTCCGCGCAGCAAGAGCTTCAAGAAGAGCAGGCGCGGCTAGCGGCGATTGTGGCAGACGCTGACGGCAGGCTGAAGGGCCGTAGCAGCCTTCTCCTCCAGGACCTTGTAGAGGAATGCGAGGGCCTTGCGGCGGCTGTAGCAACGGCGGCAGAGGTGGCGGCGGAGGCGCCGGGGACGTCGGTGGCGCCGTCGGCAGCAGTGTCCAGTACGGGAGAAGCCGAGGACGTGGAAGCCGTGACGGCGGCGGCAGCGGCGGCGGCGGCGGCGGAGACGCAGCGCGCGGTGTCGGCGTCATCGCTTGCAGTAACAGAAACGGTGGGACGGTCAGGGGGGTCCGGCGGGGCGTCAGAAGGCTCGCCGGCATCGCCAATGGTCGCGGCGGCGGCGCCTGCGCTTGAGAGGGGGTCTACACATTCCCTACCTGCTTCACCTGCCCTGCTACCGCAGTCTCAGTCCACAACCGCCCCACAATCCTCGCTGCTGGGGCTGCAGCTGGCGTCGTCGATGCCGCCCTCGCTCAGTCCTCGAGGCTCTCTGGGGGCCCCCATACTACGGATGCGCCCCTCGGGTAGCGGCCAGGGGGGTCCCGGCAGCATGGCGGCAATGGGCCTCAGTCCCCGGTCGGATGCGACAGGACCTGAATGGCCCCTCCGACCCGACCCGTTAAGCTCAGTCTCCTCGTACGGCTCTCAACCTAGCGGCGCTGGCGGCGGTGCGGTTTTGCTGGGCGGCGGCGGCGGCCTGGCGCCGCCGCCGCTGCCGGCTGTGCTGCCCCACGCGAGGGCCGGCGGCGCACACAGCAGAGCACAGCAACACGGCGCTGGTGCAATATCGCCGTACAGCCGCACCCTGCCGCCGCCGCAGGTGATCCTGCCGGTGGTGGGCTCGATGGACATGTCCGGATCCACTTCTCGAAAGTCGCTGCTCGTACAGCCACGCCCCGGCCCAGGCTCCGGAACCAGCCCCACCGCGACGCCGGATTTCCTGCCACGCATAAGCGGGGCCTCGACGGCATCGGCGGGAGCGGGTACGGCACTGGCGGCGCCGCCACCCACACCACGGTCCATTACGTCAGATGGAACCGCCACGGGGCCGTCGCTGGGAGCGCTCTCTCCCTCCGGCGCGTTGCCGACGACTGAGAGACAAGCATCTCAACAACCGCCGCCGCCGCCACAGCAGCATCCAATGCAGCCGCACCAACACCACCAGCAGCAACAGCAGCTTCAGGGGCAACACACGCTTTGGGCGGGTGCCGCATTGGAGTCCCGCGCCTCACGCAGTCTGCCCGCCTCTCCCGAGCCCCTTTCCCGAGCCGCACCAGCCAGCTCACCAGCCGCAGCGGCGACGCATCGCGGTGGTGGCTCCGGGCCCGTGTCCCGACAACAAATGCCGTACAGCCACCACCATCAATCTGCACCGCTGTCGGCTCCCAGCACCCAAGTCGCCGGCGCCGCCAATGGCCGTGGCGCAGGTGTGGCGGGGTCGGTATCATCGTCATCGTCGTCGCCGCCGCGCGGCGGCGGCGGTAGTGGCGGCGGCGGCAGCAGCGGCGGCAGCGGCAGCATCTCTCAGCTGGCATTGGGCCTCTCTGGGCCGCCTCCTCATTCGATGGGCCTGTTGACCATCGGGGATACGTCGTACTCGCAGTGGGTGTCTTCACAGAACCACGTGACACCGCGAGCCCTGGAAGCCGCACGTCAGGTGGACGAGGTACTGGCCAGGTTGCCACCCGAGCTGCACAGCGTCATCCTCAACGCCGCTGAGCTGCTGACGATGGAAAAGGGCGGATATGAGCCCATACCCGCTGTGGCGGCGATGATGACAGCGTCGTCGTCGCCGCCTAGCGGCGGCGACGGCGCTGGCGCTGGTGCTGGCGGCAGCGGCGGCGGAGGCGGCATTACCTTCGTTCCGGCGTACCTCCAGGCGCTACCGCCCGTCGTGTCCAGATATGTCACGTCGCAGCTGCAGCGCATCTATCACAATGCCAATTCAGGCGTTGGGGGGAGCGGCAGCGTGGGGGGAACAGCGGCGGCAGGGGGCAAGTCTAGCGGCGCCGCCGCCGCGCAGGCGGGCGGTGCCAGCAGCACTGAGAACGTGGGTCTTATTGGCGGACAGTCCCTGGCAGCATTGGATTTGCTCAGCCAGCTGTTACCCACGATTGCGCAGGGAGTGGGTGAGGTACGGAAGGGCATGAGTGGCTGGGGGGGGAATGCCAGCGGCGCTAGTGCTGCCGGCGGCGGCGGCGGCAGCAGCGCCGCGGCCCCTGCAGCAGGGGCGCCGCAAACCACGAGTCATGATGCTTCCAGATGCCCCATCGGCACTGGAGCCATGCACGGATCACCGCTGCGGTCCAGTCGTAAAGGCCGGAGCATTTTGCTGGACTCGGTTGACGGGGGCAGCTCTTCACACTCTTCCGCCTCGTCATCGACGTCAGCGGCGGCGGCGACGGCGGCCGCGGCGGCGGCCGCGGCCGTGTCGCTTACCGCTATGGCAGCCCCGCCGGGGAGCCCGACAGGGGCCCGGATACGGCACCAAACATTATCACTCAGCACCCAGCCACTCCACCACCACCGCCGCCACAACAACAACGGGCTGTCCAGGTCTGCGGACGCCGGCGGCGGTGCTGCCGCTGCCTCGCGGCGGAGCTTCGCGCCCGGTGCCACGAAGGCCGGCAAGGGCGGCAATGGAGATCCGCGGAACCGGAGCTCGGCAGAAATGGAACGTTGGATGGTAGGTTTCCGTACATTCCGTACATCCGTACAAGGGAGTGGGCTTTGAGGGGGGGGCATGGCGCATGGGTAGACGTGAAGAACTGATCATGAAGAATGCTGGAGCTGCGCTGTGTTTGGTGTATTGTTTAGCGTAATTACGCTAAACAATACAACAATAAACACCGCACAGCCCTCCTCTTTATTACGCTGTGTAATTTTAATATTAAACAAAGGAGGCTCTCTCTCTCTCTCCCCCCCTTCTCTCTCCCCCCTCTCTCTCTCCCCTCTCTCTCTCTCACCTCCCTTTCTCTCTCTCTTCCCCTCTATCTCTCTTTCTCTTCCCTCAACTCCCTCTCCCCCACCCGCTGCTGCTGCCCACCTCCGTCTACAGATCCGCGGCATCAACATGCAGACATCTCCAAAGGGGACCCCCGGGACGCAATACCAACAGCAACAGCAACAGCAGCGAAACGGGGCGGCAGTACTCGTGGGCCCACCACTGCACGCGCCTGGCGCTAACGCGGCCGGCGGCGGCGCTGCGGCTGCTGCTGCTGCGGCAGCGGCGGTGGCTGCCGCTACTGCCGCTGCTGCCGCCGCTGCTGCTACGGCTGCTGGGTCAAGTCGTGGCGGTGGAGCTGTCCATCAAAGGTGCGCTGCCGCACCTGCTGCACGGGCCCCCCTCCCTCCGTAACACCAACACCCTCAGCGCCCTTAGCCCCCACACGGCACATTAGTTCAATATCCGGGGGGCAGCACCCGGGTAGTAAACAATAAGCTTGTGCGAGTTACGCAAAACATCTCACAAGCGGTGGTGGGGTCAAGCAATCACTGCTCGCTGCTCAGCGGCACTCCTAGGTCCCCTGAAACACCCGAGCCCACGCCCGAGTCTGCGTGATTGTCCAGCCGTACGGGACCCAGCGGGGGTTCCGGCCTTCCCCTGGACCGGCGCTTCCCGCCCTTCCTGGCGGTACTCCCCGGCTCTGGCCTCTCCTGACCGCGACCACCATCATGAACGGTTGATTGCTGCCGTTTTGTATGTGCGTACGTATGTTCATATATGCTCCGAAACCGTTTGTCCGGCTGAAGTAGACGACTGCGACTGCTGTCCCTGGATCTGCCCCCCAGGGAGGCTTTCCTGCCACCCCTCGGGAACAAGCAAACGACGGTACGACACTGATGTCATCAAGATCCACGGAGCCACTGGAGGCCGCGGGTGTGGACCTGTACTGCGTGGGCCTGGGGGGGAGCGGAGTGGAGCGGCCCTGGGGGTGTGGGGGTGGGGTCGGGTTGCTTTCACCCCTTGCTGCTGTCTTGTCTCTACCAGACCGGCATAGCTCAGGGCGTGCTGGCGCGCGTGCATTCTTTTGCGTGATGCGGCTTGAAATGATGACGATGAAGATGAGGATGATGGTGGTGGTGGTGTGTGGGGAGGAGCCGCCTGACACTGAAAGGCCCCCCTGGCTTGAGCGAGTACGGCGTATGGTGATCCTGATGCATGCCGGCTGTGTGGATACGACCTCTGAGTGGGAGGTCCTGAAACACGACATGCCCGGGTGCGGCCTCCCCGACGTATCCTCCTTGGTGCTCTGTGTGCCGTATTGCGTAATGCTAATGCTACAGCTATTGCTACTCCCCCACTGTCACTGCTACCGTTGCTGTTACTACTGTTATATTGCTGTGGCGAGCGGGGACTGGAAGGAGGGCGTATTTGCAGGATGATGATGATGACGATGACGATCTTTTAGTGTTGTACCTGGAGGCGTACTGAAAGGAAGGATATTGATGTGGATGGTGATGTTGTGGCCATTGCCACGAAAGTTGTGGCCGAAGACCCATCCCGGGGCATATTGGGGCTTTGGACACCAAACACACCACCACCATCCCATAGGGGCTGCAGGGGGAACGACACGGCGGTGCCCATGGTCAAAATGCACTAATCTGTCGTAATTGCCGTACGCCAATGCGTTGGTCGTGACGACTATGGGAGCTGGGACGCGGTTGTGGCAATAGTTCTGCAGCTCCATGTACTTGTGATGGCGTGTATGCGTGTTTGTGCTTGAAGCTGTGAAGCGGCCTTGTTGCGTGTTTTTCATGACCACATATTTTGGGCTGTTGGCTGTTGGGCGCAGCAAGTTGAAGGGCCTTACTTAGCAGCGCGTGCATTTACGTGTGTTAATGTGTGGGGCATTAGTGAGGTTAAGGGGCATAGTCGGGGAGGGCTGGGGTGGCGCTCACCGGGGCTGAGTGCCCGCCAGGCTTCTGCATGATGCACTGAGGCGGTCAGGGCAGAGGGTCCCGGCATTGGGGATCTTCTTGTCGCTTATGCTGCTGACCGACATGCAGACAGACAGATAGACAGACAGACAGACAGACAGACAGACAGACAGACAGAGGGACTAGCTGGCTGGCCGGCTGACTGGTCACCTGAGTCACGACTGGAAGGGGTTTGTAGAGGGGAGGCGAAGAGTCAGTCAGGTGTTGTGAGGGACACTCCCTCGGAGCGTGCGTGCATGTGTATGTGCAGGAGCATGAGCACGTGCATATCCATGCATGGATGCATGGATGGATGCATGGATGGATGGATGGAGAGTTGTGTCATCTCACGTGCAGCCTGGTGTGCATCATGATCTGGTGGGAAGGTTCGAATATTTGCCAGGCGCATGTCGTACATGTAGCCTGGTTCGTACGTCCTTAGGGCTTATCTGTCCGGACGCCATATGCTGGGAGTTGTCGAGCAGAGTTGTCAGCGTGGCTGTATTGTGGTTGTAAGGTGAAGTCTTGCGCAGTGCTGGCTGGTGACTTTAGCCGCATTGAATGCAGTACATGCACGCACCCGATATGGGTTTGTATCATTGCCCTGCACGGCGAGCAAGGGCAAGGATTATCCAGAGCAGGTCCGCCCTGGCAAGGAATTTTTAGGTTAGATGAACTTCATAGGATTGACTCGTGGTATTGTGGTTACTATGACAAGCTTTATGCAATTTTGGAGGAGCTCGTCATTAAGATACGTTCCCTTACCAAAAGCGGCCTTTCTTACTGCAGCTATAATTCTATTTCTTATTATCTCAGTCTATGGGGTACGCATGCTGTTACGTCTTCGCGTCCCGGTCAACCGACGGGACATAGTCTGTTTGCCTTATGCGCACAAATGATTGAAATTAATAGCTTTGAAAATTCGTCGCCAACATATGCGATGAGTGCCAGGCTGCCAGCTGGCCACCTGTGATGTCTCTCCTTATCCCAGCTGCCAAGTGTGCGGTCGCTCTGTGCCTAAAATACGCCTTCATGTAGCCAACATCATTTTGTTGTTGCATGAAGCAAGCTCTCATGGACAATCATCGCCCTCTTAGGTGCTATTACTAACAGAGCACCTTGGATAGGGCCTAACCCTATCTGAGCTCGGTGGTCGGTCGATTTGGGGGAGAACTAGTGCATCCTCAAGAATGGCAGGTGTATTGCCAGTCGACGTCCTAAAGCATCCTGCGAACAATGCGGCACCTTGCAGGACCAACCGATGGTGCGTAGTGAATTCACATACCTCGGCTCTCGTCCAATACATGTTGCCAAAAAATCCACAATTTCTACTGTGCTCTCATATATTTCCTCCATTCTTACAAGTGAGCTTTTGTCGATTCTTTTTGGACGTCTCTCATCGTCCGACATCCCTGCTGACCTTGTTTGAGTTAATTCTGGTGAATTTAGTCTTTCTGCCTAGCGATGGGCCTAAGCTATCAAGCCTACATAACGGGACGCGCCTACTGCAGCCTAGCAAAGATACGCGAGGAAGAATCGTAGCGCTGGCTTAGTTTGCGTTCTTCGGCCTGTACAAGGCCTGCACGCGGTCCCGGCCATGAGTGGGACTAGGACTGCCGTGAGGACCGGCGATGACGAAGCAGGTCAGCTTTCAGGTGTTAGCCAGGCCTCAAATGCACAGGCGTGGTTGGAGCGTTATACACGGCGATCTACCTTACTGCGGAAATCGCGCTCGAAGGTAGGCTCTGGCCGTTAAAGGGCCAGCAGAGCGTGTCTCTGGGTCTTTTTCCTCTATGTGCTCAAGGCATGAGGGATCCCCCTAACGCAACGCTGGCCTCATCCAAATAACCTAGGTAAATCAGGGGTCCCAATGCTCAGGGACGCCTGAAGTGTACATTGACGTTGTAATTTGCTTTGTTGGTCTTTGCGCGACATATGCCCGCTCGTCTCTTCACGAAGATATGCCTACTCGCCCCTCTCCTGCTTGTGCCTGCTATGACCCGGTGTGGTCAGGCGCTTACCTGGGAGCAATCCTCCCTGCAATGCCGAGCACTGCACTTCTTAAGAAAACCATCTGCTTCCCGGCCCCGTTGTCCTTCGCTCGCCGCTACGTAGCCGCCTTAGAGGGCAGCTATTTAACCCCTTCCCTACACAGCGCTCACTGCCCTTGTCTGCTCTACCCCCCACTTATCGCCACCCCTCCTTCCTCTCCTCCGTTTCTTCCCGCCTTGGCAATCCCTCGTTCCATTTCCCCTCCTCAAGCGCTTTCCACCTGCCCACGCTTTCCCGGCCTCTCCCTCGCCCCCGCGTCCCCCCGCACGTACAAAACACATACACAGCGGCATGCTCCTTCGGAGCTCCCCGCTTCCACCAAATTCGGGGATGAGGTGGTCTCCAAGGTGCTGCTGCTGGCTCGCTGGCGCTGCAAAGCCCGCAAGCACCTGGATGACCGGGGGTTCTCCATGGCAGCCCGGAGGCCCTGGCTCGCGCGGTTTCAGGAGGTTTCGGAGCGAAGCGGCTGCGTGCTGGGTGCGGCTATGGAGCACGACGGCATCAAGCCCCATGTTGAGATGATACTCAAGGTGTGTCCAGGGAACCAGCACCCGGTAGAGGTGGGGTGTGCGGACTTCGCGCGTTTGTGGGGTTTGAGGAAAAAGGGTTTCAACAGCCCGCGGGCGGGGGTACCCGGGTTGTGGGCTGCGAAGAGTGGGCTGCGGGGGGGGGGGAAATTCCGCAGGTGAGGGTGAGGTGGGGAGGGATGACGCTTCCCACTTCCCTTCCCATTCCGGCGCTCTCCTCTCCCGCACCCTTCCTCCATCCCGCCGCTCCACCCCTTTCCCCAAGCCACGCCACACCACACGCGATTTCGAACCCTGGCTGCCAGCACACCCACCCCAACCCACCCCACCCCATCCCACCCCATCCCATCCCACCTCACCTCACCACACCCCAACCTAACCCACCGGGCCTAGGTCACCCACGCGGAACAAGACAGGCGACTGGACTTGGCTGCTGAGCAGCATGCTAAGGTGGGGGTGGGGGAGGGAGAGGGAGGGGGTGGGAGAGGGAGGGGGTGCTGTGGGGGTGGGGGTTTCCTGACAGCGCATCCCATCAACCTCCTCCCACCACCCGCCCAGTCGCCGTCTTGGTTTCTTAGGGTTCGCGGGCAGTAAGGGACGACACGACTAGCGCTCTTGCAGTTTGGAGGGCCCCCTGCCTCATGGCTGCTCTCCCGTCCCCATTGCCGCTGCCGGTCTGTTGGTTCTGTTGTCGCTTCAGGAGCTCACCTCCATGGACGTCATCCAGCAAAGAGTGAAGAGGGCCATGAGGGGCGTGCGGATGTGGACGCTGGTGAGATCGGGGCGGGAGACGGGAAAGGGGGAGAAGCACGTTCTCGCGTGTTGATGTGCCTACCGGGGCCGGGAGGTAGTGCATTGTACGGGGAGGAGGTCAAGACTCCGGGGGAACGTAGGACACAGTAGGGTTTATGCAGGCTGCTCTCCCCTCTCCCCCTCCCCACTCCCCATACCCCGTGTGTCAATTCCCTCAACACTCCCCTCTCCCCCCCTCCCCCCACCTACCGGTCAAGGCGGTCCTTCGCCCAATGGTTGACTCCCCCAGACTTAATACCCTCGCCGCTCGGTGCGCTGTGTGGGTATGCGAGTGTGCGGTTTTGTATGTATGTATGTATGCATGTATGTATGTATGTATGTATGTATGTATGTATGTATGTATGTATGTATGTATGTATGTATGTCGTGGCTTTTGGGCACGGACTGACGGATGAACGAACGGACTGACGGACAAACGCGCCTCGCCATATGTTGGAACTCCATCATTATTGGTCATGTGTTCAAACCCGACCGACTGCAGAACGGCAATGGCTGCAAGGTGGCGTCGGACGAGGAGGACGTCAGTGTCCGCGGAGGCCGCCGCCTGTCCAGTGTCCCGGGGGAGAGCCGGGACTGCGGTGTGCCTGGCGGCGGCGGTGCGGCGGTCAGGTGGGGGGCCGTGAATGTGCAGGGCGGCGGGGTGGGGGNGCCGCTGGAAGCGGTGGGAGCCGCCGCCGCCGCCGCCACCGCTGGCGGCCCGAAGGCTGAATTGTGGTCATCGCCGCCGGCGGTCATGACGGGGCCGTCAGAAGCGGCGGCGAAGGATCATGCACGGGGCGCTCCCGTTGCGGCGATGGCGGATGGCGGAGCGTTGCCGCCGCCGCATCAGGCGCCGCCGCCGCCACCGCCACCACAGCGGCAGAGCGCTCACGGAGCGGATTTTGGCCGCTCCCCCCTGGTTGTTGTACGAGAGGAGGATGACGTACCCAGGCCGTTGCTATCCCGATCTTCGCCGCTGCCGCTGGCGCCGTCGCCGCCACCGCCGCCTCCGCCGCTGCCTCGTCAGTCCGCACCCACTGGCCAGTCTGATAACATTTGGTAGGACTGGGACCTCCGGGTGCTGGAAGAGGGGAGCCCAGGTGGCTGGGGGTAGGGGGAGAGTCCGTCGTCATCATGGCTGATCGGGAGCTGCAAGTACCGTCCCGTGCCCCTCTCCCCCTCCACCCCTCCAGCCTTTTTCCGCCTTTCTGTCAGTTCTACGTCTGGTACACTCTTGCCCTGGCAGCAGCTTCACTCGTTTGTGGTTCGTCTTTTTCCCCCTCCACCCCTGCACCCCGTATTCAGTCCCGGCTAGGGCCGCAGACACAGCTGTGGAAGCTTCTGTGCTCCTCAACGGCGTGTCTCTCCGCGCGTGTGTATGTATTTTACCCCTCCTCGTTCTGGTCCTTCTTCACCCGCAGGCCCGACTGCAGCGACCTCCTAGCTGCCGGTCTGGATGTATGTCTGGGCTCGGCGGCGGCGGGAGGGGCTTCCGCACCGCCCTGGAGCCATCCGCTAGCTGCGGCCAACACTACAGCCGCCGCCAACACCACCTCCGGCGAGTCCAGCAGCAGCATCAGCGGCAGCGGCGGCGGCGGGCCTAATCGGGCGACCCACGGGTCGTCACTGCTGGCGGCGGTGGGGGCGCAGCATGGGCTGTCGTTGCCCCTGCTTTTTGACACCGAGAGCGATGCGCAGGTAGCCCGGGGTGGGGACATGCGTCTATCCGTCAATGTATGTATGTATGTATGTGTCGGGGGAAAAGACGTCGTTGCGGCGCCTGACCATTTCCCGGCGCCTGACTGATCAGTGATCTCCCTTCAGGGGGGGTGTAAGGCGAACGAAACAGATACCCAGGGGGGGTGAAGGGGTTGCGTGTACTTGTTGAGCGAATGGGGGTGACCTGTGGCGTCACTGGCTGGGCGAGGCAGCTATGTCTCCGTCCACCACCCGACCCACGGCAAGCTGTGTAGGCGGGTCCCCCTCGCTTCCCCTTGGATGACTTGGGTCCCCCCCCACACAGCCATACTCACACTCCCGCCAAGTCCTTTCCTCCCGCCCTTACCTCACCCCAGCTTGACACCCCTGACCTCACCTCACATCGTGATTCGATATGCCGGTGATTTCCTCCCATCCCCTCCTCCTCGCCACCACCACCACCACCACCAACAACAACAACATCAACAGCAATGGCAACAGTCGTCCCCTCCCCGCCTGGAGCTGGCGGCAGCGGCCTCTACCTGGCAACCACAGCCACAGGAGGTTTCGGGGCCGCCATCAGCGCCTTGTACGGCGGTGGCGGCGGCGGCAGCTGTACCACTGGAGGCTCAGTCCCGCAGAGCCACCGCCCACTTGCCTCCCGGATCACAACCCCGGGTGAGTTAATCTCCCCCCCCCCGCTACTAGATAGACCCCACCCGGTACCGCACGGTACGGCGGTCACATGATCTAATGTATTACAATTACATGATCTGGCGGCCGATACACCCATACCCTATGTCATACGGGCGGAAGGTGACAGAACGAAGGTTTGTACGACATGCAAACGTAGGAAGGT
>NW_003307552.1:1333969-1342107 GCF_000143455.1 Volvox carteri f. nagariensis | reverse complement strand
AGCAGCCACCTCGATGATCTTCTCCCGCCAGGTGCGGGGCGGGCCTCTGCCTCACAGCCTAACCATGACCAGACGCGGCCGGCGAGTGGAGGTGCCGGATCCCACATCGCCGCCGCCGCCGCCGTCGGAGCTAGGTGCCAGGCTGTTGGGAGCGGCATCTTTGACGGCGGCGGCGGCGGCGACCTCCCCAAATAATAAGGGATCCGCCAAATTGCTGGGTAAAGCGGCCGCTGGCGGCGGTGCCGCCGCCGCCGCCGCTGCGGCCGGGCACGGCGGTGGTGGCGGCGGCGGTGGTGGTGGTCGTGGAGCTCTCAGCGTGCGGATCAGCGCGGTTGAGAGCCTCGGTCGCAGCGGTGGCGGCGGCGGCGGCGGCCCTTCGCATACCGGCCTGCCCAGTGGGGAATGCGAGGGTGTCACCTTGCGGCCGTCACCGAGCTTGGCCATGGTGGATGCGGCGCTGTTCTGGAACTCGGAACTGGCTGCTGCTGCTGCTGCTGCCGCTGGTGGCGGGAGCAGCGGCGCCACGACCCCGTTCCACAGGGCCGGCACTCTGACCAGAATACATCTGTTACGTCCGCCGCCGCCGCAGCTGCTGCATCCGGCCCCCGCCGCGTCACCCGACCTCGTGGTGCTATCCGCGAAGTCGCTTAA
The DNA here is from genome assembly GCF_000143455.1 of Volvox carteri f. nagariensis. Lineage (NCBI taxonomy): Eukaryota > Viridiplantae > Chlorophyta > Chlorophyceae > Chlamydomonadales > Volvocaceae > Volvox > Volvox carteri. Next base: position 1,341,456 of record NW_003307552.1, on the reverse strand, counting down.
ACAGGACGGTGGCGCCGCCGCCGCCGGCACTATGCGCCAGGCACGCAGCGAGAGCAGTGTCAGTGGCGGCGTTGGCATGGATGGTGAGGGTGGTAGGGTCCCGGGCGACGTCGACGGCGGCGGGAACGGCGAAGACCTGGTATCCACATCTCCGGTGTCGCAAGTGGCCCCCGAGCTGCTAGCCTCCGGCTCCTTTCGCAGCCCGGCGGACGGCAGGCAGACCACCTGGCCTGGTGCCGTACCGCCCTCCGGCTCTGAGAACCCCGTTAAGGGTAGCGGCCACCCCGCGGCAGCGCACCTGCCGCATCTGGAGACGCCGCTGTCGCCGTCGCTCGCCAGGGCGACCGCCGCCGCCGCCGCTGCCGCCGCCGCCGCAGCTTATGGCAATGTCCAGCAGCTTCAGCCTCCGTCGCATCGGTTGTTACAGCCGCTGCAGGGCACGGCGTCGGCGGCGTCAGCCGCTACCGTTGCCGCCGCGGCGGGGCTCCCTGCCGTACCTGCCAGCCCGGTAACTTTCGCCTCTCCCACAGCAGCGGCGGCGACGGCGACTGTGGCGGCGGCAGCGGCAGCCCGCGGCGGCGGCGTCAGCTTTGGCGGGCTCACTGCTACTGCCGCCGCCGCCGCGACGCCGCTACGCTTCGGCGGCCTGGCGTCGCCGTCGCGTGTGGTCATGACGGTTCCGGACAGCCCGTTTCGCCCCCTTGAGCGACCTCCCCGGGGGGCAGGGGCAGGGGGAGGGGGAGGGGGAGGGGGGGCGCTTCGGCGGCAGATCAGCAGCGTCAGTGAAGCGGAGGGCTGGGGGGGGATGGCCAGCAGTCCGGCGGCGGGGTCTCCGCTCGCATCGCGGTGAGTGCGGGAGCGACGTGCATGTGCTTCTACCTGTGGGCTTTTTGACAGTGCTGCGGATCGGTGTGGGGTGTGCTGGGTGGAGCTGGGTGTAGGCGTGGAGCTGCCCGGTGGCCCCATTCGAACCGCCTCAAAACAGCATCCAAATTGGCGTTGCGCCCATCAGGATGCCGTACGGTTGGACTACGTTTTGTCTTAGCGGCAGCCATATAACATAACCTTCTCGAAATCAAATCTTGTTCATTTTTTACATCCAATCTGCGACGAAATGGTAACAGGAGTCGCGACACCGGGAGTCAATTATTCTTGTTTTGTGTTTAGATTCTAAGTTGGTTCGTTAAAATTGAGGTTGTATTTGTTTGTTTGTTTGTTTGTTTATTTTTGAGATTTGTGCCGTGTGCCTTTGCTGCTGCCCTTCCCGGGACTGCAGTTCATATCGGCATGCGGAGACCGAAGACGCGTCTCTGGGCGCCTTCCCGGCGGTACGGCGCTCGGTAGCCGCCACCGGCAGCCGCAGTGCCAAGTCCCTAAGTTCCTTGCCGCTAGCCACCGCCCTGCAACCACCTCCACAACCTCCCGCACATGGGGCGCTAGCCCAACACCAGCTGCTGCGTCCTGGCGGCGGCGGCGGTGGTGGCGGCGGCGGCGGCAGCGGCTCCTGCTCGTTGGTTCGGCCGCCGCCGCACCTGGCCAGCACCTCTGCGAAGGCCCTGGGCGCGGCATCGTCGTCGTTGTCGTCGTTGTCGGGTTCATTGGCGACGGGCGAGAGCTACGGCGGCGGCGCAGGGCTTCCTCCCCCCCCTTCTTCACTGGCGGAGCCCTGTCTGCCCCCGGGCCGCGGTGGCCAGGACGACGAGGTTCCCCCGCCGAGCGGGGAGGCAGGGGGGCCGCTGCGGGACTCCGACCGCTCCGTCGTCAACTCGTCCGGTCGGGCCGGGTCAGGTCCGTTGCCTAGGACAGTGCTCCTTCCTGAGCTCAAGAGTACGGGCACGGCGGCGGCGGCCGGCGACGCGGCGGCGGCGTCGCTGTCGAGACGGAGTCAGGAACCGACGGCGGGTGGCGGCATCGGCAGTGGCGGCATCAGCAGGCTTCTACCTGATATCCCCGGTAGCTTAGCTGCGGCGCCGCAGGCAGTTGCTGTCGGCGCTTTGCGGGGGCATTGAGAGCAGCAAAACCAAAACCAGGAAGAGCGGTAGCCTTCAATATGATGGGAAAAGGATTCAGATGTGGCTGCGCGAGGCAGCCCGCCGGGGCGAGGCAGCTGCAGTAGCTGCTGCTGTGGTGTGCAGAAGACGTTATGAAGAGTTGAGTTGAGCTGTCGTACTTGTTGAAGAATGACATCTCATCGAGAGGTGCGTGTGACGATGTTGATGACGAGGATCCCGCAATGGCCCTGTTGCTCATACAAACTTCCTGTACGAATCTTTCTGTACGGCACGAGCTTGTCGTATATGCCAAGCTTCCTCATGTGTACGGACTTTTCGTGCATACATATGTATGCTCTCATTAAATTTATATACCTAGTGGGTATAAGTATGGTGTTGCCGGGAGTCAACCCGTTATTGAACCATCGGACTTTGTTCGTGAAGCATAATCCTATAGTTAGCAAACAGTGCCAATTGTTTGGATGTGGTGTTGCAATATTGCTGCAGGGATGGGGATTGGGGGGGGAGTAAGAGGATGGCTAGGCGGGTGGATTATTCAGGTACCGTGGCCACAGCCCGTTTATAACCCTCCCCCAGTCCCACGATAGCACGCAGTTGATCGTATACTTGGATTGTACGGCATAACCGAAATATGTGCGCATCTACCGGCACATTGCGAGGCAGGCTGCGCGATATGCTGGCGCGTTTAAATCGTGAATGTCGTTGTTGATGTTATAGTGCTGAAAAATGCTTTTTAATTTTACCTGGAATATATGCACTGTGGGGTAGGGCCGTACGCCAAGATAAGTGCGTCGTACGCGTAATGTATGTATGTATGTATGTATGTATGTATGTATGTATGTATGTATGTATGTATGTATGTATGTGTGTGTGTGTGTCTGTGCCAAGGCATTCCAAGCTCACTCACGCAGATCCGTTTTCGCGCTGCATCTCAGTCTTTTCCGTCGCGTCGCCTTGTATTGCACATGGGCGCGAATAGGAAACCTCTCGACTAAGCGTTAGGGAAATACGTAGACCGCTGGACGCTGGTGTGGGGTGGGGTGGGGTGGGGTGCAGCCCTGCCCGCCCCGCACTTGCGCTCCGATGAGCGGAACGTCACAGTACCATGTACGGAACAGGCGGGCAAGTTTGCCGCTTGGACGTGGTCACCCTAATATTACGCATGCACGTGCGGTGCTCACAGGAAGCCTCAAACAACATTCACTCGTACACACATACGCTGCACATCCTGATTGTCGTACACTTAAGACGGGCGTCCAAAAATCATCACGTTGCCGTACCAACCTCAATGGTTACCGTGGACGTCTGTTAGGGGGCTTTGTTACGATTGCCGTACAATGTTGTACAGACCCTGAAGCGTTGGCACTATGCTGCAGGTTTATTCACCCTGGAAAACTTCATATGCATAAATACATGCATACATATACATATATACATATACACACGGGGCTGCCAGGCTCCCTCGGCGGTCTTGGCTGTAGCGGTTCACTGTGTTGCACGATGACGTGGAGATGCGACTGCTACTCTTGGGAGGGGGAGTGTGGGGGTGGGGACGCCGAGGTCCTGAGCGGGGCAGGGCAGGGCAGGGCAGGGCGGAGGAATGTACACGCCGGGGTTTTCAAGCGCGAAGAGGGGCTGCCCGGGGTCAGGGGGGTCCCGGAGATTTTCCTTTTTGTAGGGATCCCATATTCCGTGTATAGCAGGGCTTGTCGCCGTGTGCATATGTCGTTACCTGGTTGGTATCTGGCTTAGAAACGACCTGTACGGGGGTTGTGGTTTGCTTTAATGCCCGGGCCCTTGTCAGACGCCCTGCGAACAGTATTTTGCTAATGCTCCGCCCCTTATTGCGATGTTCGTTTAGTCGCTTTGGTTTTGTCGTATTGGTTGTCGTATTAATTGTCGTATTGGTTGTGTCGTATTGTTGCCGTCCCTGCCCCCTTGGTGGTCGGAACGGCAAGCGTGTCGGCTGGCGCTGCTGCTGCCGCGCATAGGGCCCTGTTAGGGAAGGGGGGAAAAGCGGGACGGGGCGATGGAAGCGGTTTAACCCTCTGTCCCTTCCCCCCGTAGACCTAACCCTGCAACCAGGGGGGCGTACGGCTGCGTGCTTGCTCCACAAGGTAGACTGGGTTGTGTGTTATGTGTTGTATGCGGCCCCTGGGAAGGCGGAAGTGAAGTCCTGAGCTAACGATCTTGGTTTCGGGGCGTGTGTTTATCCGCGTCCGTGTTGCAGAAATACATTTTGCTGCTTTAAAAGTATCGAATTTAAAAAAGTTGGAAAGGGGACGATAAGGAGGCGGTAGGTGCGGCCGGGAACGACGTACCGCCGGGTTTTACTCCTCTTACCCGGGGCCATACGGAAATGTTGATGATATGTGTTTTGCGTTTAGTTTCGTGGTCATGCTGAGTCTTAGTGTCCCACCCATGGCTGCTGCGCATTGCCGCCCAATGTGATGTGGTTCGCCTGTTAGCCTATAGCTTAGCTTGCCAACCCACTTACGACGAGCAACAACGGGAAGGCTTCCGCTACATATGTATGTATTATGTATGTATGTGTGTGTGCGTTCACAGCGTTAACGATGCAGTTACGGACGAGGACTTCTGAACGGCGAAAGTCTTAGCAGGGGGTTTCTGGCCCTAAGGCTTGGCACACTTAGGGTTTCGGTCTTCCAGTATTTTTGAGGTTTGGACCGCGGCCAGTGCCTCCCCCCTACTCCCGACGTATATTATCCTCACAGCTAGATTAGACTGCTAAATGTCGACACAACTGTTTGTGGAGTGCGACGCCGTTCACTGACCAGGGACGAGAGGAGCTCACATAAGCTCTGTACGACGTATGTGTACGGATTCTGCTGATGTTTTTTGTGCTTTAGTTTCCGTAGGCTCTTCTCATGCACCATGTTAAGACGCGCTACCCTTACCCTGATCACGTCCTCCTCGCAAACCACCACGGCAACGATCGAATTGTGTGCATCGAATGCATATAAGGTCATGATAGATTGAGTGGAGGCCTACATTTGTATAGCGCATGGCAATCGTACAACAGTACGGTAGTGACGTACAAGTCGCGGTTGCGCCTGATGCTATTAATGTAAATGGTGAAATGATGCGATCCGCACAATGCCCTGTAGGACTGACTGCTGATGTGTGTGTGTGTAGCTGTGTGTGTGTTACACCTCCAGGTTGCGTTACCCAGATAGAGAGGTGTAACGAGTGCCCGGAGCCACAAGAGCCTAAGAGCCACAAGTTAGGTACAAGTCATGATATATCGCAAAACGTTCTAGTACTTATGCAATATACACACGGGAAACAAGAACATTAGAAACAACTATGACCGGAGCCGGGCTGTGTGTGTGTGTGTGTGTGTGTGTGTGTGTGTGTGTGTGTGTGTGTGTGTGTGTGTGTGTGTGTGTGCGTGTGTGTGGGGGGGGTGGGGTGGGGGGGGCCGCCGCGCTGGCTTGTCATTCCCCCCGCGGCTATAGGTGTTTTTGCTTTGTCATGCGCTGGGCTGCGTCCGGGAGCCCGTAGTCCCCAGAGGAGACTGCCGTGCGGACCAGTCTTTGCCTCGGTTGTGTGTGGACCTGTGAGGTAGTGGTGGCCGTCCTCGGGAGGTGTGCGTTGCGTGTTGCGTAGTTCAACAGCTGGCCTTCAGGGACCAGTGTGCGAGTGCCCGACTTGTGTTTGGTCTCTTTGTGCAGCCGCGTCTCTGCTTTTGTGGTGCGGTGACTCAGCCGTGGCCCGTGTCCCGTGGGCCTCCGTGTGTCTCTTGCCTTGCTGGCTGCGTGGGTGTCCTTGACTAGGAGAGTCTTCTGAGGGGCCGTGTCTGGCCTGGTCTTCCCCTGCCTCGTCTTTTGAGTATGTATGTTGTTACAGGGTGGTTAACTTCACCAGCGGCCCCCTTTCCCAGGGCAGTCCCTGCTCTCCCCTGCTAGAGGGGCACCCTAATCCGTCACCCCATCCGACTCCAGAATGTATTCGTTGGGTCCGGCAACTCACCACCAGCATCCAACCAAATCTAGCGGATCAACGGCGCATTAACTTAGTTCCTGGTCAGCTCGCAAGCTGATATTATCACGTCCTACACCGTCCATGTGATGGGGGGCCACCTCCCATTTCATCACTCCTCAAACACCCGAGGAGCCGGCAGGCGGATTTGAACCCGGGTCGGCCAGGTGCAGAAGTCAGGCCTTAACCTCTGCCAGCCGCCTGCCTTTGAGTATGTATGGAGCTCCCTGTGTAGAACCCCTGGCCCCGGTGGCGTTTTCGATTTATTCTTTGGTGTTCTTTAGGGGAAAGCGCGCGAGTAGGCTTGCCAGGCGAAGTGGGGACAGGTAGCCTGTCCAGGGATCCCAGAGGTGGTGTGGCGCCTCTTGCGCGGCTCTCGCTTAGTTCGGTTCGCAGTCTTCTGCGCCGCTGTGTTGCCTAACCAGGGACTGGGAGAGCGCCTCGGCTGGCGTCAGTGAGGGAGTGAGGCGCGCGCGGAGGAATAGACGGACTTAGCCACGTGCCCGCCCATGCGCTTTGTTTCGGCCCGGTCAGGGCCCGGTGCTCGTCCTTTCTCGGGACGAGCCGCCCACAGTGTAACACCCCATCAGCACCACCACCAACACCACCACCAACACCACCACCACCACCAACAACAACAAACAACAACAACATCATTTGTAACGCCGTCCACGAACTGCCTATGGCCAGCATCGCCGACCACAGTAAACACGGAAATCTCACGCAAAACAACATGGTTTAGATAGACCAAAATGGCGAAAAATGGACAGCTGCGGACCTCCACGCCAAAACAGCATTCAAATGGACGGGTGACAGCCCGAGCGGCTCGCCCGCAACCAAGTCGCTCCCAAGCAGAATGGGAATACGTGGATACCGATGAAATTATGAGCAGAATTCCAGAGGGAGCCCCGCTGTATCTCGAACAGGACCTGGTAAGTGTAATCCATTGGCCGGCCGGTTTTGATCCCGCGGACATATAATTCCAGCTGTATGGACCGATTGTCAAGGCCATTATCAACAAATTAGAGGCGGCTTTACCGCCCGTGGAGGCTGTGAGCCCGCGCAGGCCGCGAATCAGCACATGCCCGCAACGGGGAGTGCCCGTTGCGTGAAGTTGCAAGAGATTAGCACCTTGGTCCGGAAAGGTGGACTGTCAACGCTTACCACCTCGCCAGTAGTCAGGCAAGGATTTCTTCAGCTGGGGCCAGTCCAATTCCTCCCCAGCAGCCCACCAGTGTAAGTGGAGCTGCCTATCACCAACTTATAAAAGGAGGAGCACCCCCACTGGGAGATCAAGGGGGTCCCTGTCAGCCTGGACCCCCGAGCCATCCCTGGGTTCCTCATGCTTTGCTACTCCACTCCATGGCACATGTGGGATGAGGCGGACTTCCAGGGCTAGCTCCCACCCTGATGGCAGACACCTGGCGGATCAAGACAGTGCAGGGCACCCCTGGTCTACCTGCTGAAATGCAG
>NW_003307552.1:1333003-1333919 GCF_000143455.1 Volvox carteri f. nagariensis | reverse complement strand
TTGAGTATGTATGTTGTTACAGGGTGGTTAACTTCACCAGCGGCCCCCTTTCCCAGGGCAGTCCCTGCTCTCCCCTGCTAGAGGGGCACCCTAATCCGTCACCCCATCCGACTCCAGAATGTATTCGTTGGGTCCGGCAACTCACCACCAGCATCCAACCAAATCTAGCGGATCAACGGCGCATTAACTTAGTTCCTGGTCAGCTCGCAAGCTGATATTATCACGTCCTACACCGTCCATGTGATGGGGGGCCACCTCCCATTTCATCACTCCTCAAACACCCGAGGAGCCGGCAGGCGGATTTGAACCCGGGTCGGCCAGGTGCAGAAGTCAGGCCTTAACCTCTGCCAGCCGCCTGCCTTTGAGTATGTATGGAGCTCCCTGTGTAGAACCCCTGGCCCCGGTGGCGTTTTCGATTTATTCTTTGGTGTTCTTTAGGGGAAAGCGCGCGAGTAGGCTTGCCAGGCGAAGTGGGGACAGGTAGCCTGTCCAGGGATCCCAGAGGTGGTGTGGCGCCTCTTGCGCGGCTCTCGCTTAGTTCGGTTCGCAGTCTTCTGCGCCGCTGTGTTGCCTAACCAGGGACTGGGAGAGCGCCTCGGCTGGCGTCAGTGAGGGAGTGAGGCGCGCGCGGAGGAATAGACGGACTTAGCCACGTGCCCGCCCATGCGCTTTGTTTCGGCCCGGTCAGGGCCCGGTGCTCGTCCTTTCTCGGGACGAGCCGCCCACAGTGTAACACCCCATCAGCACCACCACCAACACCACCACCAACACCACCACCACCACCAACAACAACAAACAACAACAACATCATTTGTAACGCCGTCCACGAACTGCCTATGGCCAGCATCGCCGACCACAGTAAACACGGAAATCTCACGCAAAACAACATGGTTTAGATAGACCAAAATGGCGAAAA
>NW_003307552.1:1319062-1332953 GCF_000143455.1 Volvox carteri f. nagariensis | reverse complement strand
CCAATCCGGCATATTGAAGGCTGCCATGCTTAGGAGGTGATCAGGGCATGGTGATAGACCAGGGGTGCCCTGCACTGTCTTGATCCGCCAGGTGTCCGCCATCAGGGTGGGAGCTAGCTACTGGAAGTCCGTCAAAAGCCATCCCACATGTGCCACGGAGTGGAGTAGCAAAACGTGAGGAACCCAGGGATGGCTCGGGGGTCCAGGCCGACAGGGACCCCCTTGATCTCCCAGTGGGGGTGTTCCTCCTTTTATAAGTTGGTAATGGGTAGCTCCAGTTACACTGGTGGGCTGCTAGGGAGGAATTGGACTGGCCCCAGCTGAAGAAATCCTTGCCTGACTGCTGGCGAGGTGGTAAGCGTTGACAGTCCACCTTTCCAACCAAGATGCAATTTCTTGAAACTTCACGCTGCTGGGTAGTGCCCGTTGCAGGTATTTGCTGATTCGCGGCCTGAGCGGCCCAGCCCAGCCCCAGCCTCCATGGGCAGTATTGCTGCCTGTAATTTGTCGACAAGGGCCTTGCCAATCGGTCCATGCAGCTGGGATTGTATGTCTGCGGGATCAGAACCGTCTGGCCAATGGATTTCCATGGTTACCAAGTCCTGTTCGAGATACAGCGGGGTTCCCTCTGGAATTATGCTCATTATTTCATTGGTATCCACATATTTTGCTCCACTTGGTTGTGGGCGAGCTGCTCGGGCTGTCACCCATCCATTTGAACGCTGTTTTGGCGTGGAGGTCCGCACCTGTCCATTTCCGCCATTTTGGTCTATCTTAATCATATCTTGTTTTGCGTGTTATTTCCATGTTTGCCGCAGTTGGCGAGGTTGGCCATAGGCAGTTCATGTATGGAGTTATTGGTGTGTTGGTGGTGGTGGCGCTGATGCGGTGTTACACTGTGGGCGGCTCGTCCCGAGAAAGGACAAGCACCGGGGGCCCTGACTGGGCTGAAACACAGCGCAAGGGCGGGCGCATGGCTATGTCCATCTGTTCCTCCGTCCGCACCTCACTCCCTCACTCACACCAGCTGGGGCGCTCTCCCAGTCCCTGGCTAGGCAACACAGCGGCGCATCCTGCACGGCCCATCTTAACATGTCAACATCGAGAAATTGTGGAGAGGGTCTTTAGCTCAGTGGTGATGTGCGTGCTTTGCATGCATGAGGCCACCACTTTAAACCTGGTAAGCTCCAAGGGACCCACGTCCCAGTCGTAGCCTGTGCTATGACCCCCGCCCATACTTCTGCAAGTATGGACTTCCGCCTGAGGCAGCGTTTACTTGCAGGTATCCATGACAGCGTCTCGCTCGCCGTCGGACCCAGAGGTCGGAGTTGTAGATCTGACAGAAAGGCGGCAAAATAGGCAATTCGGTTATCGGTTAGTTGCAGTGAACTTGTCCATCAACCGCGCCAAGCGAAAAAAGAAAAATCAGACAGAAAATGTATCCGTTTAATTTAATTTAATTTTTGTATAATTAAAATTTTGAGGCGCTACCCCTGGCGCTACCCCTGGCGCTGAGGCGCTTTTCCCTGAAGCGGACGAGGGAGAATGATGATGACCTCCCGCGTATTCGCATCAATACCAATACAACGTCCATGGCCCCCCCGGCTTTTACGGACACACTCGCACTTGTGTGCGGAACTTGTAACTTGTAATAGTAAATCTAACAACTATCCCCCCTCTAGATGCAGCGTCCTCGATGCATGGTAAGAAACTAACAGAGCAGAATCGGGCCCAAAAAGGTGCGGGAGTTAAACACTTACCTCTAACCTCGCCGTGCTCGTTGCCGTACTTCTTCCAGCAGAGGTTTTAGGTCGGGTAAAGTTTGATTCTGATTCCCAACAAATTGTTGTGCTCAACCGAGTACACTGCCCATTTGGCAAGATACTTGTGCGCTTTCAGTGGCAGTTTCTGCCTTTTTTTCGGGAACGATAATCCAGTATCCATTCAACGCGTAAAACGTCAGCTTGCCTAAGAGCCAAGTATCGGGTCTTGGATGCGTGACCGTAGGAGCAGGTATTGGCTGAAACGCATCAGCAGAGTCGGTAGTACAGAAAGGTCGGACGAGAGAGACATGGAACGTGGGTGGATGCGCATGTCAGGTGGTAGTTGCAGCTCGACTGCAGTAGACCCAACCGGGAATGGCCCCACCCAGCGAGGTAACAGTTCACGTGGAACATCCGCTAAGGACCGCAGGTTCTTAGTGCTCAGCATCACCAACTGGCCCTGCGAGAAGGTGATGGCACGTCGGGATTTGTTAGAGTAGTCCGCCGTATGTTGCTGTGCAGCTTCAAGGCAAGGTTTAGCGTCAGTCAGTCGGGACACACAAGGCAAGTTGACGTCCAACTCCCGCCAAATAGGGAAGGCAGGATTGTATCCGTATTTCAGGAAAAACGTGCTGTTGCCGGTCGCGCAATTCGCAATATTATTACTCGCAATTAATTCAGCCGCAGTTACGTATGTGTCCCAGACAGAAGGTGTAGACCGGCATAATTGCGCAACATATCGCCAAGAGTGCGATTCGTACGTTCTGTCTGTCCATCGGTCTGTGGGTGATAGGTGGTGCTCAGGTTAACACGCATGCCTAGCAGACCACCCAGGGTGCCCCAAAATCTGCTGGCAAATTGCGATCCGCGGTCGGTCACAACGTTCTTGGGGACACCATGCAAACGCACTATGTTGTCAAAGAACAGACGTGCAGTTTGCTCAGCTGTGCAGGATGATGCCGTGGGTGCCAGGTGCACCAATTTCGTGAGTCGGTCTACCATGACCAAAACGGCATCGAATTCCCCCTCAGTTTGGGCAGAACTACAACAAAGTCCATGGTAACACTTTCTCAAGGGGCGGCCAGCACAGACAAGGACACAGAAGGCCGTGGGGCTTACCAGGAAGGACTTTATTGCGTTGGGACAGCTCACAGTTCTGGACATAGTCCTCGGCGTCTGTATCCATCCGAGGCCACCAGAATTGACGACGGAGAACCTCGACCAGACGGGTGCAGCCAGGGTGCCCAGCCAGCGGGTCGTCATGAAAACGTGACAGGAGATCACGACGCAGCAAGTCATCATTCGGAACGACAACCTGCCGAAAAGTACCCTCAGTGCGGATCCAACGGCCACTTTTACCGGTTAAATGGCCAGTATTGTGTTTGTCAGGAAACCAGAGATCCGTGGATAGGCAGTTTAAAATCGCTGCACAAATTCAGGGGGCAGATAGGATGCCGCAGCACGGTTGCGTGTAACGACAGGCAGGATGGCTGCATGTGGACAAGGGTGCCGACTTAAGGCGTCTGCAGTGTTAAAGATGCCTTGCAGGTGTGGTCAAACCGGGTGCAGGTGCGGCCACCGGGCAAGACACTCCATCCACCGGGCTTGTCGACGGTTTAGGGTAGGCACACCTTGCAGGAACGTAAGGGGTTTGTTTTAAGGGTGAAGGGTCGGCCCTCCAGATGACACCGCCACTCCTTAAGCGTGTTCAGTACAGCAAGAAGTTCTTGTCCTCCAGGGGTGTAACGGGTTTCGGCCCCAAGAACTTCTTACTGGTAAAAGCATTTGGTCTCCCGTTTCGCAGAAGTACAGCTCCCGTACCATGCAAGGACGCATCAGTTACGACCTCCGCACGAAAAGATTGGGAGTAGTCAGGGAAATGCAGGATGATGTCTTCAGAGACAACATGCTGAAGTGTATCGAATGCTTGCTGGCAGTCAGGACCCCAGCAGTCAGGAGATACATAAGCCCCTTATCGTGTCAGATATGTCAGAGGTACGGCAGTAATGGCAAATTTTTCGATCGTTCGTCAGCCTCAAGAATATCTACAACGCTCCGCACAAGGTCAGTCTGTACGTCGGTAGCCTTAAGGAGCCAACAAAAAGCTCACGCTGAGATTTGAACTCAGGTCGGTGGATTCAGAGTCCACAGTGCTAACCACTACACCACGCGAGCACTTCGCGATGTCACTACTGCTATCTGTTTAATCCCATTCCACTCCTGCATTCCGCTCTCGCGGTGCTTAGGAGGGTCGCCTTCGGGAAGGTCGGAGCCAAGCCGTACCCAGCTGCGCTCCCAAACACACCGCCCAGGTCGACCTGGGGTAAGAGGGAAGGGAGGAATCAGACGAAAGGGACGAGGGATGACGAACCCGAGCCAAATATGTGTATGTGTGTATGTGTGTATGTGTGTATGTGTGTATGTGTGTATGTGTGTATGTGTGTATGTGTGTATGTGTGTATGTGTGTATGTGTGTATGTGTGTATGTGTGTATGTGTGTATGTGTGTATGTGTGTATGTGTGTATGTGTGTATGTGTGTATGTGTGTATGTGTGTATGTGTGTATGTGTGTATGTGTGTATGTGTGTATGTGTGTATGTGTGTATGTGTGTATGTGTGTATGTGTGTATGTGTGTATGTGTGTATGTGTGTATGTGTGTATGTGTGTATGTGTGTATGTGTGTATGTGTGTATGTGTGTATGTGTGTATGTGTGTATGTGTGTATGTGTGTATGTGTGTATGTGTGTATGTGTGTATGTGTGTATGTGTGTATGTGTGTATGTGTGTATGTGTGTATGTGTGTATGTGTGTATGTGTGTATGTGTGTATGTGTGTATGTGTGTATGTGTGTATGTGTGTATGTGTGTATGTGTGTATGTGTGTATGTGTGTATGTGTGTATGTGTGTATGTGTGTATGTGTGTATGTGTGTATGTGTGTATGTGTGTATGTGTGTATGTGTGTTGCACACCTTCAGGAGTTTCGTCACTCACCGAAGATGCAACGGACCACGGAGGATTACGTTACGAGCAACGGGCCTACCCATTGCGTCGCCGTACCATGTCGTACCCTCGCTTTCATGTGTCGCTAGACTGCTGACCGACCTACGTACGCACGTACGCGCAGTCTAACGTGAGCTCATGCGGCGTGCTGCCTGCAGCTGCCGCGTCCCTTCCCTACGAAGGTCTCTAATTACAAGGTTGTTCGTTTGCCCCCGTGTACAACAATGTACGGCGCTGCTAACGGTATTTAGTCCCTGGGAGCGCACTCGGGCAGTCCTGTGGAGGAAGATGGGGGATTAACATAGGGCATTTCTCGGCGATTACAACGGCTATAGACAACGTGCGCTGCCGATTTCCTAGAAGCATATCAGCCGAGGGCATACGTATGTTCCCCCCCTCGGGCATCGTCCATGCAATATGCCTATCCTCTGTTAATGCATATGCCCAGAGATACAGCTCTGGAGTATATGGACCCACACATACATACATAAACACATGAACACCTGCACACATTCTCGAACGCATTCTCGAGGCTCAGGTGTCGTACAGAACACGCATTCATACGTTTATGAGCGCATTTGCCAACCAGACCATCCCTGTAGTTGCCATGCTCTGACGCACAAGATATCAATTTACGCTTTTTTAATGAAAAAGGTCCACCAGGCTTCAGCGTGTAGTCCAGCAGATGCTGCCAGAAATCTGGGCAAGGAAGCTACCTACCACAGCCAGCAAGAATCGATCAACGGGTCTACCGCTACAGACAAACGCTCCTCGACGCTTTGCCTGAGCGAAGAGGTAGCATCAGGGCATCAGGGCATCAAGGCTGCAGCTGTAGCGTCAGTGGCAAAGACAATCGCGCTGCGCCGGATATGCATAAAAAATCCGTGAAGGTGCTGGAACAGTACGGCGTGGCATAGCATAGAGTGCAAAGGGGTTGGGAGTGTGTGGTACATCCCGCTCAATATCTCATTTTTATGTTTGAACAGTAGCCGCATATGCCTGGTGCGGCTCCTTCCCAAAGATCCTAAGTCTTCTTCCCTTCCCACGTCCTGTTCGCCGCATTTACCCCCCTCCAAAGCTGACCCTCGCTGACCGCGTTCGCGCTCGCTATATCATATCCCGTGATGGGAGCCAGTATCGCAATGCAAGGAGGGAGTACCGCAACCTGAAATTAATAAACCCACACAGCCAACCGCTTTTGCCTAAAGCCGTAAAAGACCACTCATTTTCAAACTTTTGAATTTTGAAACTAGTGCGCACAACACGACTGAAGTTTACGACGCCTTCCCCCAATCGTCAAAAGGGCCACACATGCATGTTTATAATGTACACCGCCACATACAACAGCAGTCCACCAATCTATCCTGGGACCAAATAATGCTTCGTTGCATAACCCTCCGTCCGGTCGTCGTCGTGCTCGTTCCAAGGGCATGCACAGCTTGCAAAATCTCGGCTGCACAGGGCGTCTATATGCACACTAGCCCATGTGGGCTTTTATCCTCCATTCCCCGCCACCGGAGTATGTGCCCCATCTGCCCCCCGCGGCCCCCTGATAGCTGCTCCCGAAACCCTTTCAAAATTATCTTCTGTGCTATAACTAAGCTTGACCTCCTGAGAGACCCGCAGATCCTAAACTGCGTTTTACACCCACCCACTCACACCCACTCACACCCACTCACACCCGCACAATCAACCGCAGCACACCTTTCTCGCAGCCCAGTCAAATTACAGACACATACTATACATCCTCCACCCATATGGCCGCCATCTCGTACGCCCCGACACGGGGGACCTCCGTACTGCACCCAAACGACACGAGCTCCACGCCCAAAGCCGCCATGTCGCCTCCCACGCTCCCGGCGCCCCCAGGTGACGACCGCGCATACGGGTACTGCTGCTGGTGCTGGCGGAGGTGTTGGTGGTGGTGTTGCGCGGGGTTGGTGGGCGCACTGCCGCGGTAGACTCGCGCCGTGAGCACCTCGCCTTCTCCCGTGAACACCTCGAGGCAGGAGTAGTCCAGGAACACGCGAAGTGACAACGGGCTGCCCGGGGCAGGCGGCCGCTGCAGCCGGCCGCCGACTCGCCGCACCCCTGGGGCCGCCAAGCTGAAGGTAAGCGTGGCCGGGTCCATAGCCTCAAACACCACCTGGCCGTTGGCGGTTGGCCGTTGGGGTTTGGTCAGATGGCCGTGAGCTGGTGTTCCTTGGTGGCGGAGATGGCGATGATTGTGTGTGTATGCATGTCGTTGCGGCCTTAAAAGCCGGGGGCCCAGGGCCGAAACACAGGGGACCCCAGACGCACACGGCTGGTTAGTCTTGTGCACTCCGCTCCCCGGTCAGACTGGGTGCAGTACGACGGCCGGCAGTAAGCAGCGTTCCCCATCGCGGGGTAGCGGGGTAGCGCAACGGTTGAACGGGTTCTAGGCCCGCTGGTCACCTAACAAAAACGAAGTCGCACCCGAGAAGTTTTTTCTGCGGGCAGAAACTACAGAATATAAGCTCAAAGAGCACGCGTTCAGGACCAGGGCGACCGGAGCCCGAGTCATCCCGGGCTGGGGAGGTCTCCAAGCTCCAGAAACCTTAAACAGAAGGGAGCACAAAAAGCTCACACCACAAGACGCCAAACAGCCTCCCGAGACCACTACCCACCAATGCCACTCCCTCCCTGGGCTAGTCCAGGGGAGGTATCAATCACAGGAGGGGTATGCATGTAGGCATGCATGTAGGCATGCACGTATGCATGCCATACATACAAGCTATTGGTGAGTGACTGCGGCTGCGGCTCGCGCCGGCATGCAATGTGTGCTTCGGTAGTACTGCAGGGTGGGTTGGTCGCACCGAGACGGCATTGAGCAGGCAACGCCCTTCCACTCCCCCCCACCCTCTACACATAGGTCCCTTACCTCCAGCACGCCGCTATCCCAGTGGTACAGCAGAGCGGCCGAGCCCTCCGCGCCGCTGCGCCAGTTGTGCAGCAGCACACCGCTGCATCGGCAGACACCGCCGCCGCCGCCGCCGCCGCCGCCGCCACCACGCCGCCAATCGCCCGTGACTGCCGCAGCCGCCACCTGTGCCACCGGACTGCGACGCGGACTGGGACCGGGACTCGGGCCTGCCGCGGACTGCGGGCTGTCGGCCTGGGAGCCGGTGGCATTAGCTCCGCCGCTGTCGTCACCCTCCCGCAGCGGCTCCAACGGCTGCGGCAGCGGCACCATTGTCAGCTCCAGCTCGAAGTGGTCTCCAGAAGCCAGTGGGATAGGCAACGTGGACCCGGGCTCCAGCAGCAATCCCTCCCCCTGCCACGCGCTGCCTGGAACCTGTGTCGTCGTGGTTTGGTGCGCGAACAGGCACTTAAAAAAGCCAGGCATTCCAAAAGCGGCAGCTGCGATTATGTGGCTGTGCGTAGTGGCCATATTGAAATGGGTCTTCAGCCGGGTGGTAAGTTCACTATGCGCAGCAGCAATTGGCGAGATGTGGCTGTGGCTGTGGCTGTGGCTGTGGCTGTGGCTGTGGCTGTGGCTGTGGCTGTGGCTGTGGCTGTGGCTGTGGCTGTGGCTGTGGCTGTGGCTGTGGCTGTGGCTGTGAGCTGTGGCTGTGGCTGTGGCTGTGGCTGTGGCTGTGGCTGTGGCTGTGGCTGTGGCTGTGGCTGTGGCTGTGGCTGTGGCTGTGGCTGTGGCTGTGGCTGTGGCTGTGGCTGTGGCTGTGGCTGTGGCTGTGGCTGTGGCTGTGGCTGTGGCTGTGGCTGTGGCTGTGGCTGTGGCTGTGGCTGTGGCTGTGGTGGAAGGGGGAGTGGTCCAGAGTGGTTCTGTCGGCGGCAGGGAATGACGACGGCAGGCGGGCGCACCGCGAGCACGCTCGACGCGACCCACAGGGTGGGGCGACTTGGGGGGTAAGCGTTGTGAGGGGATGGAAACGGGAAGAAAGGAGGAAATGTGGTCCCCACGTTTTCCAATTAAAACTCACGGCAGGTGCTGATGAATGGTGTGAATCAGGGTGGTGATCTCGTGGTGGTACATGAGGGCCTTACCCGAAGCTTGGAAATGTCTGCCGGCGGCTGCTGCACCAGATGTACGGCCGGCCGTACATTGTCACCTTCGTTGCCGTTTCTGGCCGGCTGCTCGTCCACCTGCATTTCCCGTCAAGGAGCGGTATACGACAAACAAAATCCACGCCGTCGTGAGCCGCCAGCTGCTCGGCTAAAGGAGGGTGCTTTCCGTCCCCAGATTGCTTGCCTCTCTTCGTACAACATCCTTCAGAATACCGGATCCTTCAAACCACGAAATTGAAGATATGCTTGGAATGGGAAGCCAATCTCTGGCGCGACTCCCCTGCCGTGAGTTTTACTAATCGATAACCGACTTGTTATCCAAAGCAATAATGGCACTGCCACGTGACATGAAGCAGTGGCGCAGAAGCCCAGTGGCAGCCCCCCTCGGAAGCCTTGGAATACAAAAGCTGAAAGCAAGCGACCCTCCCAGCGCCTCCCGCCCCTTTTTAATAATGCTCCCTATGTTTCCCTGCCTCAACCCTCTCCCCGCCAGCACCCAAGAAGGAGCCCCCCGGTCCCGACACTCGCCTCCAGGTGCACCAGTCGTGGCATGGACAAGCACCCCGCGTAGTCGTACGTGCCAACCTTGCGGGGCTTCTCCTGCAGCCAGCCCCACAGCACCGCACGGCCCTGCGCGAGCGGGGGGGGAAAGGGAGGGAGGAAAGGAAACAACGCTGCATGTCTGTACCACCTCAATAAGAACCCCACCCACCCACCCACCCACCCACATTCCCACATTCCCACTCACCCATCCGTTAGAACACAGGAACCCTATTTTTCCGCTCTCTTCACATTTTACACGCGGGTCAAAATCCCGTACTGGCGTCCGTTAGGAGTTGCTATTTCAGTTGAATGCTCCTGCTGGTAACGGTAACCAACTATAAAACACGCTTCATGTAATCCCTCCGAAAGGATATGACACAGATGCACACGCACACACACTCGCACACACATGCACACACACACAACACCCCACCTCCGCGTCCCTCAGCATGTTTGGCGCATAGAAGATGTCCCCCAGGTCCAAAGGGAAGGGACCCAGCGCCTCATCCAGGTTGAAAGCTGAGCCACCCGCGTCGTACGACCCCAGGTAATACACAGCCATGCTGTTACAGTCGTCGGGACAGATGCAGAAAAAGGTCTGGTAGCGCTGCCAGGAAAAGGATGCCGCTGCGTCCCTAGGGGCTGCGGCGGCGGCGGCGGTGGCCGTGGCGGCAGCCGTCGAGGCCTTAACCCGCGGGGGATTGGGCGGCACTAGGGTGGCGACACGGGGGCCCTGTGTCGCACGTACGGGGCTGGTCGTGGGCAGCAGCGCCGAGATTGACCCGGTGGAATTTCGGGGCGGCCCGGGGCGTGGGCTCAGGGGTGACCTGTGGGTCATGACAGCGCCGTTGCAGGCAGCGGAGGCGGCTGAGGTGCCGGGAAGCAGCTGCAGCAGGCGTGGTGAAGCTGGTGGGGTGCGGCGGCCCTCGTGACATCCATGACTTCCGAGGGGCCCCGTCCCGGGGCGGCCGGAGGGGCTCCTGTTGCGGCTCGAGGTGGGCGTGGTCGCCGGTGTGGATGTCGGTGTGGGTCCGGCGGGGTTGGGTGAGGCGAGGCTGTTCGGTGCAGGTGTGCGTGCGGAGGGCGGTCGGGGCGCCTGAGAGACACGGGGAGAGCGGAGGGTCGCAAGGGCGACTGAGGAGGGGCGCTACACATGCTCGGGAGTCGAGCGATAGCGCCAAAGGAACCCGCCACTGGAGGGTTTTTTCACCCCAATTACGGCCCGAGCATTTTGGAGAACTTTCCGTTTTGCCCGGAAGGAAAAAATTGAGGCATCCGGGAGCGATCGAAAGGATCTTGGTCCGAGCGAAGCGCGGCTTCGGGGGCCCCACCAGAGCCAATCGAGGGCGTTTTGGGAAGACTTGAAAAAATATTTTTTGCGTCAAAATGTACGTGGGTTTCGAGCGCGCGGGCGTGGTTTCGGGCGTGGTTTCGAGCCGAGTCTTGCAGTGTAAGGCCCGCTTGGTCGCCAGTCAAACAACAAGTACAAATGCGCACTGAGGCTCAAGCCTAGCGTTAACCTGCCCAACGAGTACGTGAACTGTATCGCATAAATGTTCCTCGTTTTCGGGTAACATCCTTGCCTGAACGATTGCTCCCAGGCCCCGCGTTCCCCCAAAAAATTCAAACACCAGTTAAATCAGCCGATCTAGCATTTTGCGATAGACTCCAGCTTAATTCTACCCGAAAACCGCTTACGAGGGGTGCCCGACGGAAATGTCGTGCTGACAAGGAAGGAAGCTTTTGGGGAGAGCCCCGATAGGCTGCTCAGGAGGGTTTCGGGCACAACCGAAATTCTTGAATACCCCGGTGAAGGACCCTGCCCCCCCAGGTACACGATATGGATGCCGACCAGGAAACCTCCTCCCCCTCCCCTCCTCCCCTCCTCCCCTCCTCCTCCCCTCCACCTTCTCTTTCGTGAAGATACATCCGCACGTCATCACGCGCTACTGCACACAACGCGCAATTTATACGGAGAGACGACGTCCTTCCCGTCTCGACACACCGCTCGACATCCGTACATTGCACTTGCGGTGGCCGCAGCCACAGCCACAGCCACAGCCACAGCCACAGCCACAGCCACAGCCACAGCCACAGCCACAGCCACAGCCACAGCCACAGCCACAGCCACAGCCACAGCCACAGCCACAGCCACAGCCACAGCCACAGCCACAGCCACAGCCACAGCCACAGCCACAGCCACAGCCACAGCCACAGCCACAGCCACAGCCACAGCCACAGCCACAGCCACAGCCACAGCCACAGCCACAGCCACAGCCACAGCCACAGCCACAGCCACAGCCACAGCCACAGCCACAGCCACAGCCACAGCCACAGCCACAGCCACAGCCACAGCCACAGCCACAGCCACAGCCACAGCCACAGCCACAGCCACAGCCACAGCCACAGCCACAGCCACAGCCACAGCCACAGCCACAGCCACAGCCACAGCACACTGACAAAGATAAAGGCTCTGAGCCCTCAGCAACAGGAGCTGCAGCCCAAAAGCTTTTGCGCTACCTAGCAACTTCCAGCGAGCGACATCTTTCAGCAACATCTCTCTCCCCATGACCACCTGATGGGTACATACATACAGACATACAGGACACCTACCGGCGGCGAGGGCGCGTGGGGCAGTGCCGCCAGCGGCGGCAAATTCCAGCCGATCGGCGACCGGAGGGGGCTCAAGGGCGCCTGCTGCAGCGCCGCCTCCAGTGTCGGCCTCCGCGGTGACAGCAGAGCGATCGCGGCTGCGGGGCCCGCTCCCGCCCCCAGGCGATCCACCGTTACCATACCGTACGGCAGAACCTCCGCCTCCGCCGCTGACGCGGGTTGCGCTTTGATCAGCGGTCGCGGCGATGCCGGTGCCGGCGGCGGCAGTACGATGAGGTTGCGCGGCGGCGGCGCGGCAGCGCCGTCGGTTTTGTTGGGTCTTGTAGGGCTGGTGAAGGCGGGCAATACGGTGCCGCCGCCGCCGCCGGGGGTAGTGGAAACATCCACTGGCAGCGGCGACTGCACCTGCTGCTGCTGATGCTGCGCGCGCAAAGCAAAAGGCGCATTGCGATGCGGCTGAGGCTGCGGTGGCCGGGGTAGGCGAGGCAGCCGCATCATGACGGGACACTCCCAGATGACTCCGGTGTCGCCACCGCCCCTGCACAGCTCTCCAGCATAGCTCCAAGACCCTGAGACGGGGGGGTGGGGAAAACGGGGGAAAAGAACCAGCCGAAAGGAGCCGTGTGAGTGCGGGGCGGGGGGAGACGAACCACGAACGAGTGAAGCTGCTGCCACGGCAAGAATGTACCAGACGTAGAACTGAACAAAAGGCGTTCTTGGAAGTGCGGCGACCTCGGGATGACGTAGTGAAGAAGAAGTCGGAAAAACTACCTACCTAGCCGCCAAGACTAAAATAAGCGCGGGGGGAGCCGGGAGGGTTTTCAGTCCGTTACTTTCGTTACTTCCGTTACTTCCGTATCCCCTCGGAAACCCCAAACCGGCGTGAGTGAGCTGCTGTTTGTGCCCTACCAGCGTATAGTTGAAGGCAACGCCTGTACCTTGCCGTTGGCACGTCGGGACTTGGGCGGCACATCATTCCAGCCTAGAGCGGTTCCAGCAGTAGCCCGCCGGTCGGCCAACTAATGCCGGCAAGCACTAAAACTGCCGACCCACCGACCCACCTCCTCGAAGTGTGGGAGACTTATAGACCAGCGCCGTGCCACCACGCTCCTTGATGCCCGCGCCCACCATGACCGTCCTGCAACGTCGACAAAGCAGCACCGGGACTTATATAGGATCCGTTACCGTAAAATCGTTTACTTCACAAACCAGTTGAGACCAGGCGGATAATGCCGGCATATCAGACTAGTAACTGCTAATCATCAGGAGCAGCAGCAGCAAACAATTTAAAGCGCACACTGACGGCATCATCCCGGCAGCGCGATGCGGCTGAACACATTTCCTGTTACAGTGTACATTGCAATATTTGCGACGACTTCACGGTACACAAGGCCTGGGCGCCGTAGCGCGACGTTTCCTCCCACAACACGGCGAGACGATCCAGGTGGGGCCGCCGCCCGCCAGTCAGGGCACATCATCATGGGCCAGGCAAGGGCACATCATCATGACCACCAGCACAGTCACGCGGCAAGTAATACTAGTCCCCGTGGTCTAGAATTAGCAAGAGTCACCGGCGACACCGCTACATTCGGCGAGCGAAATCCGGCGCCATGGCTTACACAACATTGATCACAAGCGCGCTCTTACACTGTCCTCTTCTCACAGCCCCGCATGGCGGCACCAGCAGCCAGCAGCTGCCACACGGCAGTGCTCAACATGTGTTATAATCACGCTTTCCTTCGCATTGCAACGAGCATCTCAAAAGAGGGAAATACGCCTCACTACATACTTCGGTCTGCTTTGCCCCAGTGCATATGTGTGTGTGTGTTACATGGTTGGGGGGTGCGTGACCCCATACCTGTAAGACTACCCATACGAGCCGAGGGCCCAAGGGCAATACTACAACGCCTAAAAGCCACGGAG
>NW_003307552.1:1293946-1318947 GCF_000143455.1 Volvox carteri f. nagariensis | reverse complement strand
TTGCATGGCCTCCAACATACTCTGTTGATGATCGAATCCCTCTTCAGCACGAATATCATTATAGGCTGGGCATTCCAATAACACGTGTTTTTCATCCTCAATTCGGCTATTAGGACCACAACAGTGGCAAAACCGCTGCCCCCTGGGGACATGGTACTTGCCCCTTCGTGCTCTGTTCGCCTCCAAAGCCCAGCAACATAAACGAAACTGCATTAGCTTACGATGTGCTAAACGAGGAATGAAAACCTTAGCATGTGTTGGCCACATGACGGCTGCGGCTCCCGAAAAGGGCAGCCCCATCCAGTGCTTATACTTCGCCATTTGCACTCCCGGTTGCTTCCCATCTGATGGGTACTCCTCTGGCAAGACAGTCAGACGCGTATGGTCCCAGCCGCTCATCAAACGCTCTCTTAGTGCCGTTATCATCGCTCCTTCTGGTAGAGGTCTACTCAACAACCAGTCAACACGCTCCTTTACCCCCACGACTTCTTGCGGTATTCCGCTCCAAATGTTGCACTCCAAGAAGGAAAACAGTCGTAACATTGAGATTCCCCAACCCTCCCATTCCGGGTTGTGCATATGAATATTGGACCCCTTCCGCTGCGGCCGGGCCCGCCCCCGCCCCCCTCTGCCCATAAGGTTGGCACTCACGCTCTCTCCCACCCACCCTCCCACCCACCCTCCCACCCACCTACCAGCAGTCATGTCCGTCCTCCCCCGGGCGGCCGAGGACGTAGGGGTCCCTCCACGCCGTCAGATTCATGTTCGGCGGCGGCAGGGACAGGAAGGGAGTCTCCTCCTTGGCCCAGTAGGTGAGCTTGGGGTCGGCTGGGGGGAATACCGGTGCGCGGAGGTCCAGGGAGGGTAGGAACTGTGTTTGACGTGTTGTGGGGTTAGGTTAGGGTAACGTGAGGTGGGGAGGTAGGGTACGTCCGGAGAGGAGCCCTTCACAGGGACGAGGAGCTTTAACAGGGACGAGGAGAGAGCACACACCCACGTCGCTCTGTAAGGGTGCCGTTCCTTTCATAAGCCTAGCTATCAGACCCAAGGCATTTCATCGTCGAATAATCTGAGGTCTAGGTCTAGCAGAGAGAGAGAGAAAGAGAGAGAGAGAGAGAGAGAGAGAGAGAGAGTAGGATAGGCGTCGCGAGGGGGCCGCTAAGGACCGGGAGCGAGACGCCTCGAAGAGGTTCCCGTGGTGCGCGGCCTCAACCCCACCCGCCCCGCACTCGCGGGTCTTACTCTTAACGAACACACAAACACACAAAAACACACACACAAACACACACACAAACACACACACAAACACACACACAAACACACACACAAACACACAAACAAACAAACACACGCACACACACACGCACACACACACACACGCACACACACACTCACACACGCACACACACGCACACACATACCTTCGGCTCGTATGGGTAGTCTTACAGGTATGGGGTCACGCACCCCCAACCATGTAACACACACGCACACACACACACGTATGTCCTCCCACCATTTTCCCCCGCAAACACGCACACTGACCAGTGACCCACCAGGGTCACCGAAGGCGAGGCACTGCGTCTCAATGCAGGCGTTTCCCAGGTCGCACTCGGGCGGAGGCAGCGGACCGCAGACATCACTCGAGCGCAGACGGACCCCTGAGTGGAATACGGAGCGGAGGGATGCAGTCCGGAGGGGGGACGCATATATGCACTATATGTGCCGTATTAGGACAAGAGGAAATAACTGCAACGGTAGGAGAGTAAGGTGTGCCACAGTCATAGTCGAGGAAGGTCTGGGTCTCCCAAGTTTGCTGCTTTTATTATTTAGACCATAGCGGTATGAATTCCCATGTGGGTCAGCAATAATGAGTCATCTGGGTCAAGCTAGCACTGCCGTTCTGGGGCAGCAAAGTGCTGATCTGGGTCGTCACAGTTTGTTAGACTGCGAAGATGGAGGCAGGCCGGAGTATGGATCCCACCATACTCCACCCCACCATTCCATACCGGTGTACAGGATGGTGGGCACACCGTCTTCATCGAGGGTGGCGCAACCGCTGAAGCAACCATCTCCGTCGAAGCCCCCAAACGTGGGGGCGAGTGCAGGAGGCAGGTGCTGCCATGTGATTAGGTCGCGCGACACAGCATGGCCCCAAAGCAAACCCCAGTTCCAGGTGCAGCCTGTTTCCACATACTGATAGAACCTGAGGCATGACAGGGCAAGGAGTATGTTGTAAGCAATAATGCGTCTCGATGCAACAACAACTGATGCGTTGGAACTTAAATGGTGCGTTGGAGCATGCAATGATGGTTAGGTGCAACAACAACAACAGGCGCGCGTCGTCCGCGTACGCGTTTGGTGACCATGGACTGAATTTGGTAAATACTTAGGGTTTTAGATTTATAAAGTTGAAGGTTAGGAGCGCGGCGATTGCGTGCTGCACGCCCGATCTGTCCTTTCAGATGTTTAATCGTTTGTATTCGGCCTTAATTAGTTAATTAGTTGGCATAATAATTGTCAAATTAAATCGCCCTTAACCTTTCGCCGTCTTGAGCCAAACAAGTCCCAAGACGTCCCAACCCGGCAAGACGTCAGTGCCCAGGAAGCCGCCACGCCGGCGACACATGTGACGCTTCGACTCACAAGTGATAGTAGCCCTTGTAGAAAAGGGGCCCGTTCGGATCTGCAGCCAGATAAAGGAACAAGCAAGGTGCCCACAATTGCGACAGGATGTCGCGACCGCCAATCGAGAGTCCCCAGCTCTGCGCCACGGGCACTCATACGCCAAGCCAGTGGACTTGCCACTGCAAAAATATTATTCATTATGTATTAATATTACACGCTTACCATTTATCCAGCCCTGCGGCGGCGCGACGTGGAAGCGCGGCTTGGGCTCGTGTGCGGCGGCCGCCATCGCGAGCGCTTCGATCGTTGCGAACAACACAGTTTGCAAGGAGACGCAGCTGTAAGAAGGACTTTCAATTGCGATTTGGAAATAAATGTATGATAAGAGCTGTGTTTTAGGGAGCTAGTAGGCGAGAACCTTGGCGTAGAGGTCCACCTGAAAACCTGTGCCCGTGGGAGACCGTGAGAAACCGTGAAAGGCCTGCACCGAGACCTGCGCCGCGCCCGCACCGAGCCTTACTTAACACCCGTGATCACGTAACAGGGTGCAAGTAACCCTGATGAATAACTCGTGACCCATATCCTTGGCG
The DNA here is from genome assembly GCF_000143455.1 of Volvox carteri f. nagariensis. Lineage (NCBI taxonomy): Eukaryota > Viridiplantae > Chlorophyta > Chlorophyceae > Chlamydomonadales > Volvocaceae > Volvox > Volvox carteri. Next base: position 1,315,732 of record NW_003307552.1, on the reverse strand, counting down.
AGCTCTAGGAAAGATTTTTGCAGAACTGTACGGACATGTTCGTAAACTTCTTTGGCGCCACTTTTGCTCGCCCGTCCGCATAGAAAAGGCAGCGCTGTCCTCGTCGCAACCATAAAAGCAAATTCCTCGTGATCCCTTACTCGTGATCCCCTTAGAAACGTGATCCCCCTGCATTAGGCATATTTCATACGGTGTGGCTGTGGTACCAATCTCGTTTGCATGATGATCTCACCCTCCGTACGCTCGATGCCCCAAAGCATGGCCTCACACATCCGCCGTTGCCATATCGCCCACCTCGGCGGCCTGCGGAGCTACGGTCGCAACCCGTCTGTCCTGGTGTGCGCTTAGGCCGGCTGCTCGAAAGCATTTTGTTTGCTGACTGCCCACACGCTTGCAACGTCCGATTCGGAACATTTTACATTTTTTTCCTTCTTCGCTTCGATTTATGTAATCCAGAGGTTGCAGGCCTGCCGTCCGAGGTCAAGCATTCCCGCTGTGGTGATGTCGCCAACGCAACCGACGGAGACAGCCGCCCTCGTGCGCCAGGACCGGCCCTCATTCCATATTGCACCCCAACAAGGATGGATGAACGGTGATTACGTGCAGGCTTGTCTCTCGCGTGAGTTCCAAATCGAACCTGACCTACCTCTCCCGTTATCCCCTTCGCAGATCCTAATGGACCCCTTTATTACCGTGGATATTATCATATGTAGGTGAAGTGAAAAATCTTGCTGTTGTGCAGGCTGCTCTTCAGGTTGACACTCCATGTCGGAATGCAGCTGTGACAAAGTACTCGCACGAAACGGTTTCAGCAGATCTTTCGAAATCATCCTTGGTTCAGGTTCTACCAACATATTCCCAAGGGCTGCACCTGGCAGTTCGGCCTGGTCTGGGGCCATTGTGTTTCACGCGACCTTGTCAACTGGGAGCATCTACCACCCGCAATCGAATGCACACCTGGAAGTTTAGATGCCGATGGCTGCTTCAGCGGCTGCGCAACGCTAGACGAGAACGGCGTTCCGACTATCCTATATACGTGAGTCAACCCTTTGGGGAATTGTGTGGAGTTTGATTTCCACTAGGCGTATTTCCGCTCACACGCATAAACGTATCATCTTATTGAACCTTGCCAATTTTTTGTTGACCTCCATTCGCACCTGAACTCGGATGTTAAGTAACAGTGTTCGGGTTGACCAGTATTGGTAATTGGGCCATCGACGATATGTTGACGCACAGGGGGAAAATCCAGTTGTCCTTGCCCTCTGGATTGGTTATAGGGGCGTGCGGCTGCGGAGCAACGTTTCTTGTGGGCCGCTGCCGCCTCCCGAGTGCGATCTCCAGCTTCCCTTCATCGAGTCACAGTGCGCCGCGCGTCCAGTGGACCCAGGCACGTATCGCTATATATTTTCGAGTGTGGGTCGTCGTGCGCAGGTGTAGGTGCTGTCGTATAGTACGGTGCGGCACACCACCAATATCGACTGGCTACAGCGCTCGTGTCCGATTCATTCTCGAGAGGCGTTTTCGGCGTCCAGGTTCTTTGATAGGCTAGTTGAATGCAACGAGTAGATTAGGCTGGGTATAAAGCTCATGCTCATGCTGCCGGTTTCATGTAGAGGACCCCAAGCTGACGTACTGGACGAAGATTGAGTACCCTTGGCTGTCACTGCCACCGCCGTCCAACGGACTGGAGCGCCTCGCTGGCTGGCGTGACCCTGCCATCATCAGCCGACCGGGGGATGAGGGCTCCGACTGCTGGACTATGATTATTGGCAGCGGTGTCAAGGACAGTGGCGGCAGCGTTCTCGTGTACACCTCGAAAGAGCTACTGGATGGTGCGCAATGAGGAGTCTTCTTGTGCCGTGTGTAATTGTTAGGTTTAGGGTAACATGTCACTAGCAAACATATCACTAGGGACTGTGTGCCGTAGTAATTTGTTTGCAGCCGCCATACTAGACCACTTTCTACTTGGGGGACACGCAGGATGGCAATTTCACGGCGAGCTTTGCCACGGTCGTGGGAACGGCGCAGACACGGGCTTCATGTGGGAGTGTCCGATCCTTTTTAAGCTTTCAACTCTCCCGCGCAACGCGTCGCTTTTTGGAAGCGGAGGACAGGTGCGCGGGTAGTGCAGGGACGGTACATTGCAGCGATCACGCGCTGACAGGCGATTGGCGCCCCAAGAGGCTACTGTATGGCGCACATGTATGATTACAAAAAGTAACATAGGTGAATGCGAGATGATACGATTTGACTGTTCCCAGCTATGAAGGCGTCATAACTGAATGCCTGTCGCTTGCAATGTATCGCAGGATGCGTTGGCTACTTCATCTGCGGCGGCCGACTGCGAAATGGAATCGAGCACGTCTATGTACTTCTTCTCTGTCTCGGTTAGTGACTATGCTGTATAAGCGGCTCTTGTTAATTGTTGAAGTCGTCTTCCTGGTGATGGGAGATGATGGTGGTTGCCGACGTGTGAGATTTAACCTTCCCTGCCTTAAGGATTCGCATTGCCCCCACTTGCCAGATGTGTTTTTCACCCCTGCTTGGGCCCACTCGATAATGGAACTGTTGCGGCAGTATGTGCGGGATGTCGAATTTGGGTGAATGAATGACGATAACAGTGGATCTGACCGGATAAATCGTGCTTACTTGCATCCAAATACTGAGTAGGCCAAGGGAGGTTCGTAGGGGTACCAAGGCGCGTCGCACACTTAGACCCAGATAGCCCTTTCTTCATTGAGGATTAGCCGCACGTGTCTTGTCTCTGGCCCCCCTGCGCCATACAGCCTGATGCATGTACAAATCCATCATACTACTGGCTGGGGCCGTATGACCCCGTCTCGAGGCGCTTCGACCTGGCAACCTCGCAAGGCCCTTACCGCCTGGACCTTGGAAACGTCCTGTATGCGCCCAATATTCTCCACGACACTGCCAAGGTGAAGGGAGAAGGGAGGCACTTCGGCTGGACCGCAAAAGCTAGGGCATAACAGGCCTACGCACTATCCCGGGATGTAAGGGCGCGAGTGTAGATTTTTGCATCCACATCTGTTTTTCACTTGAACCCTTGGACAGCGCATCTTGCGTTTACCTTTTCACCAGCAATGTCCCTAGCGGTTTTCCTTTTCCTTTCACATTCCGAGTTCTGGACAGAGTGGCATAAGGCAGGCAGTGTGAAGCCCTTGAAGGCACCACGGCTCGAAATGGACAGCTGACGGGGAGTACGCACCCTCACCTAACCCAACCCACACAAATTGACAACCGATGACAGAGCTCGGCATGCCAATGGCCCAAACGGCCGTGTCACTGGATTGCACCCTTTGTCGCAGGGCCGGACGCTTCTGTGGGGTTGGGGCCAAGAGCAGCGGAACAAGGTGGACGTGTACGACTACGCGGGGTGCTTAACTCTTCCGCGAGTCATGTGGCTCCAGTACTGTGCAGATCCCTCCACTGACTCGTCTACGGATTCTGCGGTCTGCTCTTTGGCGCTTCATCAGCAGCCTTTGCCAGAGCTGGCGGAGCTGCGCCACCCGCTTCGCTCCTGGCGCTTGCAAGATGCGCTGCCCTTGGGGGTCATGGATCTAATCGTTGACGGCGGGGCGAAGGTACCTGCATGGGATGGATCTTTTGACCGCGGCTATCGTGTCACCTCCTTAAACAGCCTCCGTGACTTTTCATTGGGCCACAACTACACTACAGCAATTCCTGCAAATGGTCTTGGTACTTAATGGCCGTGCCCTAATCTCCTGGCTTTGACCCCACAGATGCCGGTGCCAACCGTATCGGGTCCCTTCCTGGACTTGGAGCTGGTTTTCCAGCCCGCGGCCGACTGCAACGCCGACGAGCCACGTTGCTCAGCGTCGGGGCTCCTGCTGCAGAGCTGGAGCAGCGGCCCTGAGGGCTCAGCAGCGCTAATTTACAATTGGGACACCGGCATTCTTGAGGTACAAGGGCGGGTTCAATTTCATCGCCTGTTTAGGTTATGGCGTATTGTCTGATGACTTTTGTTTGGTTCGTGGCTCCATGGCCTCCCAAATTGGGTTTCCACGATAGCTGGCCACGGCATTGTTCAGCTTGGTTACCTATGCTTGCGTATTAAGCTCCGACATGTCGTGGTGGCTCCTGTACAGGTCGTTTACGAGGCAATCGACCCGGCTACGCTTACCTTCAGCTTGGCGGCCCCAGGGGTGCGGCGAGTCGGCGGCCGGCTGCAGCGGCCGCCTGCCCCGGGCAGCCCGTTGTCACTTCGCGTGTTCCTGGACTACTCCTGCCTCGAGGTGTTCACGGGAGAAGGCGAGGTGCTCACGGCGCGAGTCTACCGCGGCAGTGCGCCCACCAACCCTGGGTATCCCGCGGGTTCTAGCTCGGGTATTGACTTCATATCCGCTGACGGTCCCACACGGCTCATCCACTTTGCGGCGTATGAGATGCAGCCCGCCTTCCAGTCAGGCATCAGCAGCGAAGATGAGGCAACGGCGTCTGTGCCGTTGCCATACGAGTCGCTTCTGGAGGGTGTAGAGCGGTTGGAGATGGCTGGCGCCGCTGGTGGTGCAGCTTAAGGAGTTTAGCAGCTTGTCATGGAACGCCGGGGAGTTGATTATGACTCTGGCGAGTCTTCGGAATGCAGCTGTGCATGCGCGCGCGGTCCGCGAGTGATCTGTCTAGAGTTAGTCATGGATTGGGTTGTGGTGTTACAAAGACCTTAGTGGATTTTGGTATAGCGGCGTCTGCGGGGTTGGGAGTGGAGCTGTTCCTTGAGAGTGTGTGCGTTTGTGCGTAGGTTGACCCTTGTTAGGGGTCATCGTGATCCTACCTGACGCGAAGAGTTCAGCGATCTGACTCCCAAGTTACCTGGCAACCTCGCGACAGGGCAGGTGTTTAATGACTGGTCTCGCTTCACAAGATGTCAAAGTAGGAAGATTGATGCTCCTGTAGAGCTTAGCAGGATGTGACTGCAAAATCTGCCGCGGGGAGGCGGTAGCAAGTAATGCGAGTCTAGCTGTGACAGGGCATCACGTAGATTTGCATGCCCAGGGCGGTATAATGACCGAATAGATCGCGCACGGCGAAGGGGATGCATCCGTGTCTTTCGTAAGCGCTGTGGTCGCTTACCAGCACGGAGGTCCGAACATAAACTCTTATTATGGCGTGCGGGAATTTACGCGGTGAGATGAAGGATACACGTAGTACAAAGTGCGCACGTGTTAGTTGCATAGCACCGCAATGTCCTGGATAGAGTGTGCTTAGAATGTGCTTGGTTTACCCGCAAATCCTGATTAAAAATCAGGGTGTGGCATACAGAGTGAAAAGGCCATTCATGTTTAGTCTTTATTGTCTAACTATGAAATGGTGTCTACTACAGATGTGAATGGGTATCTGGTACAATTGTAATTTCTTTGTGATGCAGTCGGCTCGGCAAGTTCAGAATGCACACAGCAAACTAATAGATGCAGAGATTTCCTAGTTCACTAAATTACACTAGACAATACAGTACTGTATGTGCCGCGTGACCCATGGGTCTGGATATGTGCAAAAGGACCGCCACTGTCTAACTCCGTCCTTACATCCATTTCTTGCGATGCTAAGCTGTAGAACCTACAGCTTATCGATGTGTGGCGCTTCACTCTAGGCTGTCTTTGCGTCATTTATTACGGCTTGTTGCTTGGTGCTCCGAAGCCGGTTGGAGTCCTATATCGGCCCCGACCTCCACTTATTCAGTAAACGCCACACGCAACGGGACATTTTCATTCACTCTGTCTAATCACATACAAAATAACTGTTTAAATGCTGAGCCTTGCGATTTGCAGGACCAACACAAGCGCGGCTGCGGTGCGCGCTTGTGCGGCGGCATGCTACCGCGCTGCTTCAGGTCAGCTGGAACCACCATGAGTATCAGCAGTGAGGAGCCGTAGACAGTAATTATTTGCAACGTATCTCCTCATCTAATGCTTATGTTGTTGACTCAGTGAATTGCGCCGATCTTTCGTGTATATCAGCGACAGCAAATTCTTTGGGCTTGTCACTGCACGGTCTCAAATGGAATTCTCCAACGCCCCCGGTCGTCAGGTGACATCATCATATTCACCCCCTGATGCGCTACAGGCCAATCCCAGCAGCCGCCGTCGCCGCACACTGGCGGACTCCGGGATGATCCGGGTCACGAGCTGGCGACGGGCGGCTTGTACGAGTCTGCTAGAAAGGTGAGCGCACTGGCGCTCGGCACTCGGTGCACAGGAAGGCGGGCGAGGCCATTACACACGGAAGGATGCATGTGTGCGTGCATGTTAGGATGCGTATCGACGTAACACGACGTGACAAGATGCGGTGTTACTAACTCCGACATCCCCCCTCCTGCACATGGCGCATACGTCTCCCTACGGTCCCCACCCATCCGCAGCAAAACCCTAACTCCTCCAGGGAGTAATCGTCTCCCAGGCGGCGAAAGACCGATACATGGCCCCGCACGTTGACGCCATGGATCTAGCAGGCATACCGATATATTAGGCATCCATGGCAAATAGAAATAGAAAGAGAGCGTTTGATGAGCGGCTGGGACCATACGCGTCTGACTGTCTTGCCAGAGGAGTACCCATCAGATGGGAAGCAACCGGGAGTGCAAATGGCGAAGTATAAGCACTGGATGGGGCTGCCCTTTTCGGGAGCCGCAGCCGTCATGTGGCCAACACATGCTAATGTTTTCATTCCTCGTTTAGCACATCGTAAGCTAATGCAGTTTCGTTTATGTTGCTGGGCTTTGGAGGCGAACAGAGCACGAAGGGGCAAGTACCATGTTCCCAGGGGGCAGCGGTTTTGCCACTGTTGTGGTCCTAATAGCCGAATTGAGGATGAAAAACACGTGTTATTGGAATGCCCAGCCTATAATGATATTCGTGCTGAAGAGGGATTCGACCATCAACAGAGTATGTTGGAGGCCATGCAATGGGAACCCGCACGCCTGGCGAGGATGTTGGAACGTATGTGGGCTCACCGAAACTCAATTACCCCCTTTGGACGCTAGTATGGGCTGATGTGCGGTGTTTTTTTCCTTTTTCTCCGTGGCTTTTAGGCGTTGTAGTATTGCCCTTGGGCCTTCGGCTCGTATGGGTAGTCTTACAGGTATGGGGTCACGCACCCCCCAACCATGTAACACACACACACACACACACATATTAGGCACGTTTATGTGGCCAGCAACACCCGAACACTCATTCATGAGGATATCCAGCCCAGTAAATCGACCTCTATTTACGTCACTGCACTTTCCGCTACCACCGCCTCTGCCGCTGCCGCCCCCTTCTGTACCTCGTCCCTGCGCACAGGACCGCGAGGCCGTTCCCAACCCCGTCCCAGGTTCCATCACCCAGCAGACTGCCAGCCAGGTCACGGACACGGCGGCACCCGAGGAGGCTCTGGACAGCCAGGGCATGCCAGCTAACAGCTACCCCGTGCATCAGGACCCAGCCGCCAGCCAGCAGCACCCCACGGAGGCCTTCCGCAGCCCCGCTGAGGGAGGTAGGAAAGCGGGGAAGTCCCTGGTAGGTAGGTAGGCAGGTAGGTAGGTAGGTAGGTAGGTAGGTAGGTAGGTAGGTAGGTAGGTAGGTAGGTAGGTAGGTAGGTAGGTAGGTAGGTGGGGGGGCAGGGGGGTGGGGCGGGTGGGTGGGTGGGGCGGGTGGGTGGGTTGGGCGGGTGGGTGGGCAGGCGGGTGGGTGGGCAGGCGGGTAGGTAGGTAGGTTAATGCGTAGGTAGGTCGGCAAGGGAGAGCGCCATCGGGGAAGCTCACAGGCGAAATTCATGTGACATATTCGTACGCCAGTATCGGGCTTCTATCTCTTGTGAGGAAATTGCTGCACATGCATGATTTCCATTCCTTCACACACCGCCTTTCGCGCTTGTTGCCCCTCCTTCACAATGGGACCGTTTAAAGCGGATTGAATCCTCTGCATATGTGTGCCTGTCCCTCCTGGTCGAGCAGCGGCCACAGCAGCGCAGCGCAGCCAGCCGCCGCCTGCGGACCGAGACGTGGAGGGCCCCGTGCCGCCCTCGTCCAATGTAGAGCCACGTGCAGACGTACACGGAGTGACCCATGGGTCGCCACCGGAAGACGTGCAACGGGACCAGGTAGGCATAGGGCAGCTTTACAAACAGAAGTTACTCCAAGCCTTACCAGGCTCTGATCCAGTACGGCTGTATGTACCGGACGGCACCCCCAGGTGGACGTCACACGGCGCCCCGCGGAGGAGTAGGTGCGAGAGGCGCAGCGGAGCTTCGCGAAGCACAGTGTTGGGCAGGGCCTTCAGGAGCCCACTCGGGGAAAGCTGGATGAGGGGGTGGATTGGGCGCAGTCTGACAGGCACTGAGGCAGATTTGGGCCGGTGGAATGGCGGGCCTGCAGGGCAGCTGCGGGGATTGAGGGGGCGAGGCGGCAGTGGTGGAGCCAGTCGAAGCACACATCGGGAGCGTCGCAAACAGGTCGCCCTCCTGGAAGGGTCCCACGCCTTTGCCGGTGGCTGTGGGGTGCAGGTCAATAGGTGCGGGATACAAAGTACACCGTCTGTGGTGTAAAGCTAGGTACGGCGACATTTAACGGGGAAAAGAAAGGCAGGGGAATTTTCGTTGACCGGCGTTCATGAGCGGTCGAGAATGCTAAACACATTTGTTGAAACGTTGGCACTGTATTTCGTCTCATTGCGGAGGGCATGCAGGGCTGTCGAACACAATCGTCGTTCCCTTTCTTTAACGGGAATCTGTTGGTCACAGTTTGTCTCCGTGGGAATGCTATCTAGGGAGTTTTTTCGTGTACGGCAACGGTTGTGAATATGCGTCACTTTGCCGTATTAGGCAGTAGCTCTTTTTACTTGCCGCAATCGACGCAAATTGAATTGCTTAACAGCAAAGGCACTGCATAGATAGAACAGAATCCCTAATTGTGTACTTCCAGCTGTACCAATGGCCCTCAAATTTGAAACCAGAACGAAGTTCGCAACATGTCTACCCGCGTCTCAGAAATCCCTTTCTTCATTTACGAGGCAACCAATTATCGCATGCAAGGATTCTAAAGCCATAATGATCACGCATGCGTCTTCCAGTGCAGCTCGGCAAAGCGGGAGCGCGGAGCTGGGCAACAGAGCCCACCAAAATGGCGACTTTGACAAGTCGCCAACGCAGGCGAGCGTATGCGGCATCACGTTTCAGGCGACATCTGGAACTCTCAAATTTGCCATGTGCATCATGTGCGTGAACGTGACACCCTCGTCCACGCACGTCTGTAGGTGCGTGCACCTGACCCCTATTTGCTGCACCTGTAGGGGCCGAGTTGAGGGGGCGGCCAGGGCGCTGCAGCTGGACCGCATGCGCTACCGACACGGCTGATGAGATAAACACAAACACAAACATACAGACACGTGCACGAGACACATGCAAGATAGGCCCCACGTGCACACGCGCGTGGCCACCACGAATACAAACATACAGACATAAACGTGGATGTGTATGTGTGTGTGTTACATGGTCGTGGGTGTGCATACCCCATACCTGCAAACCGCCCAATACGAGCCGAGGGCGCAAGGGCAGCCAGATCGCCTGTAAGCGACCTGGCAGCCATCCTACCTCGAACTTCAGACAAAGCAAGTGATAAAGGAGGCCAACGACCAGGTTGCGATGGGACCACACACGCTCCAGCATCGTCGCCAGGCGTTCAAGTTTTCACTTCATAGCGTCCTTCATATGCTCAAAGCGTGGGAAATTCATATACGACCTGGTTTCGCCGTACATCGGACAGTCCAGCGGTAACACTCCGACGGTGCTGTTTCCAAGCCTGGTGCCATACTGTTAAGCAGCCGGTCAACAGCACGTGCGACTTCCCCCAGCGTGAAGGGGGTTTCTAGGATTTCTTTTGCCTGAGAAGTCCTGCCCCCAAACAATGGGACGTCCGACATTCCTGTTCCTCTAGGCTTTGTTGTCAATGAAGTTCAGAAGCCGATTCGCACCATCAGGCCCCGTCTCTTCCACACCCGTGTTAAACAGCAAAGCAAATTGTTCCCCCCTGAAAACCCCAATATTACCTATCGCACATCGCTCCCTCAATGTCCCTCCCAAAGACCGCCGCAAAGCTCATTAATCATGCCGACACTTGGCCACGAAATCCCTCATGTGCTGCCTTCGCATGCCTTTTCGCCCAGTTGTAGCCCGTCCGCGTGCGGCAGAAAGCCTCCCGTTTTGGACCCGAATTATTACTCACCCTGCGTAAACCCAGCAGGGACCACCCTACACTCAACAATGCGCTGTCGCGTTTACCGGCATTCCCGGTTCCACCAAGCGGTATCCTCACATGACGTCATGCTAGCAGGATGGTGCGCACTGAAGCCGAAGGAGTACCAGGAGTATGCAGCAACAGGGTGGGTCAGCAGGAGCACGAAGAGACTGTTTTCATGAAACCTGCCCTGCCCAACACGAATACAAGCCCGATGCTAAGTCCAACAGTTACCTGTCAACTGAAAGGATTTGGAAGCAGATACGGATTTTACTATTACTCGGACTCTGAGCCGGGCGGGGGTTCTCACCTCACTATCACTTTCGCTTCGCCCGTTGGGCAAGGAGTTGCTCGTCCCCCCTAGTGGTCCAGTCGTCACAGCCACCAATAAACGGGCGAACAGTCCATACGCTTGCTGTGCGCGCGTGCTGGGTGTTTTGCATGGGTCCTGCATCGTGTTACATCTAGCGTGCGCATGTACCTCGGATCATGAGTATTGCCAATCCTGGGCCACATAATGGCACATAACTGATCTACCAGCAACTGTCAACCAGCAACCAATACAACCTAAAACTCAACAATCACACCGCATGCTCTCTTCCCTCTCCACCATTTCTGTGACTGCACGGCAAGCTGTCGGGTCGGGCCATGAGGCGCAGCCTTGTTAATGAGAACCCAGCAACCGTGCAGGGCAAGTTCTGGGTTCGGCGCCAATGCAGCGGCTCTGTACAAGCTCCGTGGCAAAATCGTTCCCTTAGGCAATCATTATCAGCCCTGCCGACATGAGGGGTGTGTTAAGTACTCTGCTGCTTTCCCAAAGCTTGGGTTACCAAGAGGAGGATTTCACAACGGAGTAGGTGAGAAGTACGGTCTACCCCAACAAACATGTACTTCCACTATCAATACTCGCAGCCATTCCTTCAGAAACGGTAGTCCCTGACTTAGCAGGAGGGGGAATGATAGCATGTATTGCACCTTCATAACCTCTCAGGTCTAGCCATGCCATGCGCAATCCAATCCATCCCAATCGCGCTGCAGACCGCCAACTGGATTGACTCATGCGCCTGTCTTCCTACCAACGCTGCTGCAGTACGCAGCTCCGTTTTACGAAAGTACCATACAACACATGACCTGTGGGCCATTTCAAAAGTTTGTCACAGTAGACATGCTAGAAGCAAAAATCAGCCAATAAAGCGTCAAACTGCAGAGCAGCGACATACGTGCAATTAATAGCCATCAGCACAACAGTATGCATTTTCTCGCAAACCGGCACCACGTGATCGCAAAAATAACTGTGTCCTTGTCACTCGCTCATTCGAATACCCACCCGCCCCCACCCACGCGCCCGCCCCGCCTGCCTGCGGCCTCATCGCAAAAGCCTCAGCCACATCACAACACATCATCTCCTCATCCTGCGCAAACGCAGCATTCCGTGAATCAACCGCGACCTTCCGCCATCGGGAGCGGCATCGGATCCCGCTAGGAAGATGCCGCGAAAGAGGAGACACTGGTGGACGCCCCTGCCGGGGCCGCCGCCGGGGCCGCCGCCGCCGGAGCGCGCAGTACCATAGCCCCGCCGCCGTCACTCCTCCGAAGAACCATAAAATGGAACAACGTAGCAAGGGTGGCGAACTGCGAAGGACGAGGCGGAAAAAGGACACTGTAAATATAGGCAAAGACAAGCAAGCCGGCACGAATGGGGCTGCTCCATTGCCCTCTCTGGGCCTACTGCGCTTCCGTGCCACTGCCTCCAGCGTCAACCCGCCCACATTGCTACAGATGCAATAGCGACCACGGTTACAATTAGGGTTGCAATGATAGTCAGAATGACCCGTCACGCTTACTACGCCAACCGCCATCAGTAGGAGGCGCTGTAGCGACATGCCGCCTCTCTCAGGAACCTCGCTATCCCACATGGCCGCCTCCAAGCCCGCGAGGTGCACCCGGAGGTCCTGCTCCGTCGCCCCTCGCCGTAGCGCTGCAGCGTGGCTGTCCATCTCGTCGAACTCGTCAGGAGCAGTGTGGCCGTTGGCCATATGATGCCCATCGGCGGCGCCGGCACCGGGCAGATCTTGCGCGGCGTCGATGGCGGCACCGGCGGCGAAGCGATGACGGACGTCGGCGCGAGCAGACCTCGGTGGGCTTGCAGCCGCGGCGGCGCCGCCGGCACCAGCAGTCGTCCCATGGGATGGTGGTGCGCGGGTCTCCGGTGCACTCCTCATACGGGCTGACGGACTCGCGCTTGCTTCTGCCGTGGCAGTGGAAGGGGAGACGCTGTGCAGTGTTTTGCCGTATGGATGACCAAAGGGGCTCGGCGTAGCAGCAGCCGGGGGATGGCGCCTAGCGGCGTCCGACGATGTTCCAACCGCTGCCTCAAAGACCGGGGGCATTGTGGCAGCAGCAACGGGCGCACTGGCAGTGGTAGCAGCAGTGGGACCCGGGAAAAGGCGGTTGGCGGCACCAATTGCTGTGCCACCTGGCCTACGGTTAGCTGCTGCACCACCCGTGCCGCGTCCACCGATGCCGCTCAGGCTGGCTTGGGGCTTGGGTGATGATGTCGGGCCAGCGGCGGCGATAGCCGTCAGCGCCGCGGCAATTCGCTGCGCACGCGATGCTGTCAGTGCTGCCACCGCGGCGGCCTTGGCGGCTACCTCCGCCAGCAGCTTCATCATGTTGGGCAGCAGGTTGCAAACGAAGTGCGTTGCATCCAGCACTCGCTCGGTGTGGCGGCACATGCGCCAAACCTGCGAACACACCAACGACAACACACTAAGAACGCTCCGTCAACACCAGCATCGATAGTACCCTTCAACACCAGCCGCAAGAATCTGCTTCTGCACCGGTGCCACCACGTGACACCAAGAGGCACACCCACACCCACAGCCCCGCCTTTGCCTTTGCCCCGCTTAGGGCGTCATTATGCATCCGCACATTGGCAATAAAGGAAACATCATTTATACACGTGAGGGGTGTTCTATTTTAGCATAGGGCACATAACGCACCTGCAGGTAGGTAACCACCCGTGGGTCGGTGAACCAGGAGGACTCCAGTGGCATCGCCGGCTGGCCTGCTGTGTCCCTGAAGCTGGCCAGTGCCACACCTTGAAGCCACTTAGTGACCAGCGCACGCAGCCCCGGCCGCATGTCATGTGTGCCGGGCGGGGCGTGCTCCTGCGGTTCCATAGACAATCGGTCTTCTTGATGGGCTCAGATGGGCACGGTTTAAAGTTTGGGCTATGTTCGGCGATGTGAAATTGGGTGCTGAGATGTAAGCCTATGTGCGGCAGCACTTTCCCAAGATTTTCGCGTGTATAGCGACCATTTATAACAAATAAATATTTATAACAAATCTCAAAAACGTGTACCCCGCTTATGGGGGGTAGAAGTTTGGGCAGAAGTGCGCTCCTCGCGCTTGCGCACTACCGAAGCCGCTTTTCCTGTGCACGAACCACATGCAAGCACGATAATCCGTCCTATGACTCTGCTGGCCTCCCTCCTGCTTTGCCCCTGCTTGCCCCTCTCATACCATGACGAAGCTCCGCAGTTTCTCATCGGCCGTCGGTTCTGCCCCCTCCGGCCCCGAAGTACCACTCATGCTCATGCCGCCACTGTCGTGCGTAAGACACAGCAGCGCTGCCGCCGCCGCGTAATCCCCTAACATGATGGCACACATAGCCCTTTCCAGCGCCACGCCGCCTCCCTGCAGACCCTCCCCGCTGCCAACATCAACAGCTGCTGCACCAGATCCACCGTAAGAATTGATTCCCGACATCGCCGTTGTCGTTGCGGTGACTGCAACGCCGTTATTCTGCACCCGTCGCATCGACGCCGCCACAGCGGGGCTCTGGTCCAGGCCCTCTCTCTCCCTCAATGCATCAGCCTGGCGCCGTACGACGTCGTCTAAACGCTGTAGCAACAGGTCTGCTTGGTGAACGAGGTGCGGCCAGCCGCTACGGTAACCTTCAACGATGCAGGCGAGCGCGCCGTCGTACAGGACGTCGGGGTGAGGTGTGGCGCCTGTGCCGCGGAGTGCATCTGGCAACAGGGCGACCTGAACGGCGGCGGCGGTGATGGTGGCGGCAACCGTGAGCACGACCAAGGGGGACTCGCGTCACACAGACACACCCGGCCTACCTACCGAAGGAAGACTTATTTTAATTGCGTGCAGGTATCCTTTGTAACGTTTGGTGATTTCTCAAGAAAACCCTCCAAATCAGCCCGTAAGTGCAACTAACAGAGACGGCAATGAGGCATGGAACCGGTCTGAGGCTCTTTCCCTCTCCACACCACCCGCCTTTCCCGTGCTTGGAGCTATCTTTTCGGTTTCCCTGCGCCCGATTGCACGCCGATCCTCCCGATTTTGCCCGCCTTAAGCCAGGGATTCTCCGCACCTGCTCTCCACACGTCAGCGAGTCGCGGCCGCGCTGCATCATCCGCCGGGCATGACCCACGACGTTCTGCGGGTCGACGTCGGTGGCGAGCAGCTCGCCGCCGTCGCTTGACGCGGCAGCTGCAGCTCCGCTGCGCACTACCACCGCTGCTGCGGACCTGAGCACTCCGCGCATGAGGGCGACCCCCTTGGCTCGGCGGGCAGCTGTGTCTGGGCCCAGGGGCAGGTTCACTAGCTCACAGGCGTATTCTGGTGCCAGGTCCTGGGAAAAGGGTCATACGATGAGAGGGGACTTGGCAGGACAGGAGAGAGGGGAATGAGAAGGCCAGAGGGGAAAACGTACATGAATGGAACATTGATAAAGTGTAGGATACTCCGATGCCCTCATATTCAGCCCGGCTTCTGCAAAGGCTCCCCAGGATACTCGTTTCATTGTACCGGCGCAACCAGTCACACTCCCAGCCAGAGTTAAGACCGGTCAAAAAGTTGTAAATGTGCCCTTTGATCAGAAGTGCCATTCTAAACGGTATCCAAAGCGTGTAAGCTCATATCTTAAGGCCCTTGCCAGGACCCCGCTCCTCAGGCCCCGCTTTAAGTGCCTCCTCCGGTCCTTACGCGCAGCGCGCCGACGATCTGGGTTTGTAGCTGCTTCGCCATGCCGTACCGCCGTAGCTTCACAAGCGCAGCGTCCAGATCATCACATGCTGGCAATACGGCACCCTGAGCTGCTGGCGTCGTCAGCCGCTCGCCGGCTCTGTCGCAGTACGCAAGCGCCACCGCGGCAGCGACGTCGCCCGCATCTGGCTGGTTGCCATTAAGCTCAAGCCAACGGCAGCCATGGTCCAAAACCAGCTGAAATTCGCCAATCTGTTTGGTGACGTGTCCGACATGGGTGAACGGTTTCGGGAAAGGGGCCCAACAATGGGAATGCATGGGGAGGGCGCGCTTCCCCAGCACGCGAACGCGGTGATACGAACTTGCCGTGCGACATGCAATGCTTGCAGTCGGCGCCTACAAATCATCGGGTAATAACCGCACCACCTGTTCTTTGGGGCTCGCGTCTTTGGGGCTCGCGAGCAATCCGAGGTCCTGAGCACCCATGTGAAAGCCCTGCCCTTCAGCTGGGAAGACCCTGTTCCTTAGCTCTAATTCAGATAGATAACGTGAAGGTGCTGATCACGCACCTCCTGAAGAACGACCAATGCCCCGGGAAGGTCCTGCTGACTGACTCGAAGGGCACTGTGTCCAGCTGCCACCTTGGCATCATAGGATCGGCGCAGGTCAGGGTCAATCAAGGATTCGGCTGCGGCTTTTAAGAGCACCGCACGCGCAAAGAGCGTGTCCGCAGAGTACGCAGTTGCTGGGGGCTGTTTGACCAAGGTCTCATAAGCCTTCCGAATGGCATCGGGCCTGCTGACGCGCGGCACCTGAAGTAGGCGATAATAATCAACTGCAACAGAGACGTGCTCGCTGGCTGACATTGAGCGGGGTGGTCGAGGTGGCGCTGAGGCCGCTGCGCGCTCCTTCTTGGCCTCCCGAAATGCGACCACTTGAAAATGCTTGGCGCGGGCCCCAGGAACGGCAACCGGACGGCTTGAGGAGTGAAAGCTCCTATTGCTACTGTAACGCTGCGATAAGCGCACTGAACATGCTGGCGGTGGCATGGGGTGCGGGGCCCGGCTCGACATAGCTCGCCTGGAAAAGATGCATTTTGCACTGAAGGTCTGTAAGTGCATTGTCTACTTACAAATGAAATTTGGTTATATCGCAAACAAGGGCCTAGGGCGAACCTTGCAACTGAGCTCAAGTTTGAACCTTTCAATGTTTCGTGCGGGATGGAGTAAGGCTTCGATAAATACTATGTTAAATGTTGCAGTGGCGTTCTTCCTCGGCGAGTAGAGCCATTGGGCTAAGGAAGTCGAGAAAGGTGTTAGATTTCAAAATGGCGCGTAAGGGATCCAAACGACCAGTGGTTGCAAAAAACGAACGCCCCCTCTTCAGTCTTCACAGCTTGCGGCATGCCTAATGCGTAATTGATTCCGCAAGGTAATACTTTCACGTGCGGCAGTGGCCAATAAAACCTCTTCGTTGTGCATCTGCATGCATTTCTTCACCGCGCAGCCCATATCCATGCTGGTGACATAATGACATGTCCAGACCATTTATTCGCGTAATCGCCGTAGTTACACAGAGGGAACGGCCATGCCCGGGCCCGAAAATTTCCGGTTGCATGTACATGGCTACTACAATACCTGCTAACATACACTAATTCGAAAGGTCCCCTCTATCAGTACATAACGGATGCCCTGCAGCTCGCAAAGATTTCGGCAAATTGGCACTATGTATAACTGTTTTCCTCCTCTGCCAGGTCCACGTGCATGTCACAAGGGCACGTGGTCGCCTCCGGCACAGAAACGCCGCACTGCTTCCACGCAAGCGGCAACAGATCCCAACTAGACCCGGATCCGTAACAATCATGCCACGTTGTGTGGATACACACGTGCTTGCTTGCCCATTTCCTCCGCTGTGAGTTACACCCTTTAGTTGACGCGTCGCGATGACCGGCAAGGAAACGACTCTTCGTCATGGACATGGAAAACCACAGCTTCGGTGCCGTCCTCCTCACGGACCAATTTCTAGTTACGAAAAAAAGGATGACTGATTGCCGATTGACCCCAACTAAAATGCCCCCTGTTACATTGGCAAATGCACCAGAGACAGAGACAGCACGGGTAACAAGATACCGCAGGCAGAAATCTTCTCAATTTTTCCTTTACTTAAATGTCATCTGGTAATAATACAGCAGTGCAGCGATGAAGGTACCACACCAATCTCACGCCGCTGCATTGGACTGGATGCCAGGACCTGTTTCCCTTGTTTCCGTTCCCCTTCCCCTGGCATTGGAGGAAGGCTGTTAATTCCAGGAGAATAAAACAAGGATAGCAGAAAGGTCACTTGCACTGCCAGGAACACTGGGAGGCGCTCGTCCAGTAGCAATACCAAATGGACGACGCTCGTCAAGAACCTCTGGCCCTCTGGCCAGAGAAATCCCCCTCCAAGCCG
The DNA here is from genome assembly GCF_000143455.1 of Volvox carteri f. nagariensis. NCBI lineage: Eukaryota > Viridiplantae > Chlorophyta > Chlorophyceae > Chlamydomonadales > Volvocaceae > Volvox > Volvox carteri. Next base: position 1,298,034 of record NW_003307552.1, on the reverse strand, counting down.
GAACCCACAAAATCATCTTCCTCGCTCACACACGTACACAATCTACACCTGCGCCCTCTCCTGCACATACACACATACATACAGACATGGATATCTTCGCGTTCATCCTGACAGCAGACCTCTTAAAAGCGATACAGCCAGCCTGTCAAAGCGGCCGTCAACCGCCCCACCTCGCCGGGCCTCAGCCCCGCGGCCCCGCCCTACTGCGCGAAGAAGGCTACAGCGCCACGGGCTGAATCTCCCCCAGGGCCCACTCGAAGTCCCGCAGCGCCAGCGGCCGGGGTCCCGCTACCACGGCCCCACCGCCACCGCCGCCACCTCCGTCCCCCCCCCCTCCCCAGCCCCATGCCCCTGCCGCCGCCATCTGCCTGAGCAGCTCCCGCACTGGTTGCATGACGGCCTCGCGGCATAGCTGGGTCAGGTCGCTACCGCTGTAGCCTGTGGTGGCGCGGTAATAGAGGCAGGTAGAGGCAGCAACAGTCGCAATAGCATGTGCATGTGCAGGTGTAAGATCAGTAAAAGCAGAAGTGGCTGCGGAGGATTGAGGACATAGGACCAAATTAAGGACATCGGAAAGGGGCAGGCAGGTAAGACCGAACGGAACTGAAAAGAGAGACGACACCGACAGACCCATCCCTCGCTCACCCGCCGTCCTCTCCGCTAGCTGCCGTACTTCCCCACTGTCCAGGGAGTGCTGTCCCGCCAGCTCGGGCCTCGTCAGTACGGCGGCTAGGAATGCCTCCCGCGCTGCCAGATCAGGCAATGGCACCGCCACCCGCCGGTCGAAGCGGCGCAGCAGCGCCGGGTCACAGTCCTGCGTATCAGGTCCACATGCAGCGGATGGACGTCGTGTTCAAGCAGTCACGAGGAAGACGCGCACCTGGAAAACACCCTTACGCGCGGGGCCCATCATCGCCAACATGAGAGGAGCGAAAGGGAAGGAGGTAGGGAAGAAATAGATTTGAGGAGACCGTGTCAATCCTCGTACATCTATATATATGTTTATCATTGCACAACATCGTCACTATCGCCACAACATCGTCACTATCGCGTCAAACCTCTGCGTTAAGAGCAGTGCAGCAGCAGGTTCCATCATGCGACGTACGCGATTATAAAACTGTTGTGCATAAGGCCCCACACTCCTCGATGTCGCTGAGTTGAAAGGTGTGCCATCACTTAAAAGGACTTTGCCAATAGTTGTTAATAGTTGCCAATACTGCATAGGCTGTCGCGCCACCAAGGAAAAGGAAAAGCCATCATGGCTTTGCTGCGCACGCAAAAGTAGGTGGGTGGGTATTGCGACGCTCTCCGTTTCGGTAAAACGACTTCCCTTCATCTCACTTTGCTTTTAGCTTTCGCGTCTCGCTATGCTTTGGCGCCATCTTGTGCAGAAAGCGGAGAGGTTGTGGGTGGGCGCGTAAACAGAGGTACACAAGCGAACTCCCGGGCAGTGCCCTGGTCCTGTGTTGGGCCGCGTCCTTCTCCTCTTATTGTCCTTACTCTTCTCCATCCCCACCCATCCACCCATTCAACCATGCCCCACGCACGCACCTGGGGGGCCCCCTAACTGCACTCTTCACTTGGCAGCAGCTTCACTCGTTCGTGGTTCGTCTTTCCCCCCCTAAGCCCCCACCTGGATGCGGTTCGTGGCCGCGAAGACGTACACTCCCGTCGGGCTGCATGTTCCCAACCCGACTCCACCAGCTCCACCACCAGCGCCGTTTCCAGTACCCCTGTCTCTAGCACTCGACGTCACTGCCGCCACCGCGGTGGCTGTTGCTACTGCTGCTGTTGTTGCAGAGGTTCGAGCCTCTTTGCCTGCTACTGCTGTTGCTCTCGCATCCGCTGCTTTCAACAATCCCCCGGGGGTCTCCCCCGGCCCTGATGATGACGATGAAGACGCCAGACAGGACATCTGAACCAACAGCTCGTTGAGCAGTCGGCGCCCAATGGGGTCGTCCCCTGACCCACGGGTCGGCGCAAGACTGTCCACCTCGTCCTTTGGGAGAAGCCCGAGGGCAAGGGCGGGATTGCGGATGTGGGCGCTGAGAAGGTTCAGGGACGAAGTACGGGCGGGGCTGGGAGTGGAGGTACGTTTGTGGGGTAAGAGCTGTAAGGACTGGAATCATCAAGACGAGGGGCGGAGAAGCAGGGCCACGCATAAAGCTGCCCGAAGCCCCATCACCAAATCTTTTGTCACGTCACAGAATCGAGGACGAGTCGCGCGCCGAACAGCATACTTAACCCTCTTACATCACATCACATCACAGTAGAGCTTCTATTCCGAACTCGGAATGTATTCCGCAGAAAAAAACGCTGAATAGAGGGGCAAAACACACGGCCCTATCTGCCCTTATCCATAACCCTCATCTAACCCATCTTCCCCCTCAAAAAATACCTTTACATACGGGCATTGTTTCTCCTCTAGCGCAAGGAGACACCCACCCACCATGAACACGATACACGGCTGTTTGACGCGAGCTACCTCGAACACCGCCCGCAGCTGTTTCTCACTCTCGCCGCTCCTGAGTACGGCACATGTACGGGCATGAGCGCGTGTGTGTATACGGGTACATGTACGGGATGCACGTGCCCGTTTATAGATGTATAGCTATGTGCGTGCATGCCGTATGTACACGTGGCATCGGTGCATCATCATCAACCAAAGGTGTCAAAAAGGGAAACCATCCGGCCATCCCGCCATCCCCAAATTTCCCTCCCTTCCCAATCCCACCATTTTGAAAGTATTGCACCGGGCGTGAGCACCAACAGAGTCGCTCCCGCTTCCGCAGCGATGCGCTCGACCAGCATGGTCTGATGCATGTGCGCGAGGAAGGAAAGGAGACGGAGGGAGGGGTGTGTGCAGCCACGACGGTGAGGACGGCGAAATCCATCAGGGGGCTAAACACGACAAACAGAACTTGTCGGTGCCCAAGGAGCCGCCGACAGCTCCGAAACCGTGACTCAAAAACCCTTGTAAGGTAAGGAGAGGGGAGTTAGGCTTACACGCGGGCACATAATTAAATTAATATTGTAACTACTATCTAATACTTACCAACCCGAGATGAGAGCCGGGCAGAGCCACAGTCACATCAGCCGAGGCGGAGAATCAAAACGCAAATTGCAAAAGGTTAGCTGCCAAAGTCCAAAGCATGGGGAGTTTGTGTAGAGGCTGATGGCCGTACGTGGCCGTAAAGGGGGGTGGGACTAAGGATACGACCGTGTGCTTCGCCTCTACATACCTATGTGGGGGCCCCCCCGCAGCCTCCCATGGCGTTATGCAAACACCTAACCTACCACCGCTACCCCGATCCCCACCCAATCCTCCCCCCACCTTTCCAGTCCCTGGCGGTCCATACAATAAGAAGTTGCTGGCGGGCTGACGAATACCCTGGAACCTGTCAGGGGGGGGGCGGATGTGTGCGTGTGTGCGGGGGGGGGACCCGGCGGGGGAGAAGACGAAGATGAAAGTGAAGTCATTCGATTCCTGGCAATGCCGCCAGTGCTAGCATGTTACACGGGACTGCTGTCCCGCCATTGGGAACCCCCGAACCCACACCACATGAACCCACACCACCCAGCTCACAGGTGCGGCATCCTTAGCGGCAGCAGTAGCGACATCCGAACCTCCTCCTTGACCGACCTGAAGGTGGGTGGGGGAGGGGAGGGGATATGCGGGGAAAGGAGGAGGAGGAGGGGGGAAAGACGAACCACACACGACTGAAGCTGCTGCCAGGGCAAGAGTGTACCAAACGTAGAACTGACCGAAAGGCGTCCCCAAGGAGGGGGGCCCCAAGCAATAGCAGAAGCAGTATTAGTAACAACTGCAGTAACAGCAGCAGTAGCATTAACACCATTGGCAGTAGCAGCTACAGCACGCCACGCCCCGACCTACAGCAGCCCTCGCCCCAGCCCATGACCCAGCCTACCTTTCCCCACGCCCGTCTTCTCAGCATCTGCTACCCCCCCCTGTCCCGCGCCCAACCGAATCGACCCCCTCCGCACCCCCTCCCCTCCCCCCGCACCTACTCTAGCCCGGCCAGGTCGTCCAGACTGCTGTCCGCACGCACCGGCCGATGACACGTTTC